>NW_009226602.1:20367-68452 GCF_000690835.1 Fulmarus glacialis | reverse complement strand
CGCCTCGTCCGGGGGCTTGGCTTTCACTGCCCCCTCACGCAGCTCCGCTACCACGGAGGCCAAGTAGATTTGCAGCGTCCAGCCCCTGGTACTGCGTGAATGCCGTTACGGTACCAAATGATTGTGGGTTCCTCTCCTGCCACCCCGCCCCCGAGTTTAAAAGTGTGGGTGGGGGACTGTGAACAGACTGTCATAAAAGCTCTGGAGCCACAGAACACAGGATTTAGGGCAGTTTTCAGCCTAGGTTCCTAGGCATGTCTCCACGAGTGTGTCCCTTTGGCAGGACAGCTGGAAAACCACCTCCTTTTGAAGTCCTGGGTCAGGACCTGCTGCCTGACTCCGGATGTCCATTGATGCCACGTGGCGGCAGTGCGCAGGCAGCGTGGTCTGTGCAGGCAAAGGCCCGTGGGGTTAGCTGGCATTGCACTGAGAGCGCTGCCAGGGCTGAAGTGGTGTTCTTAAATACTGTAAGCGGCAGAGAGGTACTGAAACTACCTTTATGCATCTGTCCTTCAGATACTAGCCACCTGTGAAATAAAGTGCCTCGAGGCCTGGCAGAAATGAATAAGTATTATACTGGGGAGCCAGGTGCAGCAGCTATTAAAAACATTCTAGAGAGGTTGTGCTAGCTAACAGAAAAATGGAAGAAAAGCCGGCTCTGTAGCACCAGGCTCGCAGAGAGTTCCTTCACCATTGACGCTATTTGCCGTTTAAATTGCAGTAGTCTAAATGCCTGAGTGAGGGTCATGGCTGTGCTGTACTAAGTTATGTGCCGCTGTCAGCGTTACTTACTACCAGGCTGCACGGAGGCAGGGCTGACTGTGTTGTCTGACAAACTTGCTACAGCCTGAAAGCTGGAGGTGATCCAGGTATTTCCAGAAACGCCACCTACACATCCATTACCTCTACCTGGAAATTTCTTTCTATCAAAATTAGTTTCTATCACCAGTAGTCAGCAAATCTAGGTCTTGGCTACCTCATACTGAATCATCATCATCATTATAATAAAGTTTGGTTTTCTGAGGGGGGCTCTCATGGAAGTTGTTTGGTGCTCCCTTTGCTGCTGTGCCTTTTACAACACATTGTGGTGCTCAATAGTCACATTCACCCAGCACGAGCAGCTGGTTCGACTCATTTGTGCCTGATTCCAGTTTTGCCCTTTCCATCAGGCAAATGGCAAGGAGAAGTGGTACAGGCTTCAAAGGCTCTTCCATCTCACACATCTAAGTGACAAACCCTTCTCATGTATTTATCAGTAGTGTCTCCTCTTATTCCAGCGTCAGGGCTGCGGCAGAACAGTTAGCCATTTTGGCCTCTGCTAGAGCGAGGAAATAAAACTCAGTACTGAACAGGCAGATAAGCTTTGAGGAGCAAAAGGATTTGGAAGAACCCCTTTCCAAGTCAAGCTTCAGTGAAGATGTCTTGCCTCCAAATCAAATATTAATCTAATATTTGGATAGCAGATGAGTTGAAATTGGTTGGAAGCTGCGTTGCGTTAATCCCAAATTCAAATAATAAGTTGCAGCGGAACGTGTAAATTGGACAGAAGACAGATTTCCCCCACGGAGGTAGATGCCAAGGCACAGGCGGATTTACGGCCAAGGCACAGGTGGATTTACAGACGTGGCTGGTGGTGGAACAGTAGATGGTGCAGAGATCATCTGAGGTTATCCTCTGAGGAGGGCTAAATTGTCCTGGAGGAGGATGAGTCCCTGGGCGAGAGACACTGTTGACATATAAAAAGGCAACTGGTCTAGGGCTTTTATAGGAGAATTCTGCTTTGCAACTCATATCTAAGATAAATAATGCAAACAGCAGGTCAGTCTGAAAAGGGGAGAAGGATCTGCCTGTCAGCATAGGGTCGGGTTACTACCAACTTGAAATTCCACCCACTTGAAAGGCAAGTTATCCCCCAAAATGGAAATAAAGCAGTTCATAGGTACATCAGAAGCTAAGCTGAGCGAGGGTTGTAGGAGGAAGAAGGATGGACCATGAGCACACTTTCACTTGAGCATGTGGGTTTAGCTCCTTTCTGGACCTGATAACCATCACAAAGCTCATCAGCTTCTTTGCAAAGTGTTAGTACTGGTGTTAGCATCTCTGATGTGATTGCCTCACACAAATTTACAGCAACACATATAAATATCTATAGTTTAATGAGCGAGGGTTGTAGGAGGAAGAAGGATGGACCATGAGCACACTTTCACTTGAGCATGTGGGTTTAGCTCCTTTCTGGACCTGATAACCATCACAAAGCTCATCAGCTTCTTTGCAAAGTGTTAGTACTGGTGTTAGCATCTCTGATGTGATTGCCTCACACAAATTTACAGCAACACATATAAATATCTATAGTTTAAGAATCCTGACAAGGCTTTTCCATGAGGAGAGGATAGCAAAATACACGTGTGAGAGATGTTAAGCCGCATTGCTTGACTGACTTTGAGGACACAGTCAAACAATTATGGTAAATGTACAGAGATGCATAGACTGTAAAGCTGAAAAGCTGGAAGAGTAATAATAGAAGAGTTGAGAAAAGAAAGATTACACTTGCTTTCTCCAGTTTCAAGGGGAGCATACACTCAGGTCAGTCTGTATTTGTGACTCAGCAAGGCAGTCAGGACCACCAGCCTTGGGGAAAAAAAAAAAATTCCAGAACTTGGGAGAGAAAGCAAGTGCAAGCTAAGAAAACAGTGAAAATGAAAGGATTAAATTCAACACTCCAGAACATGTCAGATTTTAAAAGCATTGTGTTAACAGGAATTAGCATGAACGTAGAAAATGCTGCAGCAGATTATTTCAGTTTTTTACAGTGCTTTGAACTTGAAAAGACTAGGTAATCGGTAGGTATTAGTATTATTAACAAGCTATCGTGAATTCCTGGCAAGCAAGGCAGGCAAAACGTCTTTTTTGAGGTGCCAATGACACCGGTTAGACAGCTCATGCTTACTGGAGAACTGACAGATTGCTGTCTGCTATTGTTTTGAAGGCTGATTTGTGAGATTTTTTTGGAAGAAAGTAGCAGAAATTTGAAAAGAATCTATTTATATACAGAATTGCTTTACATGCAACACTAGAGCTGTTAAATTTGACTTGTTTTTACTTAAGCTACAGTTTTGTTGCTAGTGATAGAGAAGAGCATACCAGATGGTACGTAGGCCTTCTGAGATAATTATGAAGGTTTATAGAGCAGTGATATATAATAATGGCCCAAACACTGAGACGAGCAAAAGAAAACAGAAATATCAGATTAAAATTACTCTTTTTGAAATTGATGCAAATAGAATTTGCATTATCTGTAGTAGAATTAAATTCAATTTTAAGCGTTTGATATTAGGAGTTAAAATCTGTCGGGATATGAAGAGTCGCATTTTATGTTACAGTTTACAAATTGACAAGGTATTAGTAAAATTGTTGTTCATTAGTAAACAATGAGCCAAGGCAAAATGTGTCTATAGCCATTCCTAACAAGTCTCTTTCGTTTCAACTATTGTTCTTTCATCTTTGATTCATGCCCTTTTTGTGCCCTATCACTTCAAGGAATATTGGTAGGAGTGCTGTTTTTGTATAAAAAAAAAAGTGAGGGGGAAAGTCTACATTAATTACAATGTGAGAACACACCGAAGTTGTACTGTGGTATAAAATCAACAGGGTCTGTGACACAGATAGATCCTCATAGCACATCTGTTGGAGCTTGCCCCCAAATATTGTATAGGATTGGTGGGAAGTGTTTCTGCTTTGTTATAAATTGTGAGCAACAAGACAAGCTGTCAAATGTAGATGGGTTTGTACTTGATCATAAATCAAAAAAAAAAAAAAAAAAAAAAAAAAAATCTAATAAAATGTTGAAACTAGTTCAGCTGCAGCTGGAAAAGCGATGGGAGTTGTACTTAGTACATGGCGTTGCTGTAGCAACTTCACCATACCTAAATATATGAATATCCAAACTATTTTGATGTGTGAGCTGCACAGTGATTACAGAGTAAGGCCTCAGGTCGGAACTGTCCCAGAGCTGTCTCTTTTCTCTCTTACCCAAGGGGGTGTTCCTTTTTATTGTCCATTGAATATACAGCTTATTCTATTCAGCAGACAATAAGAATGAGAGGATAAGACTTGTTTTGTGGTATGACTGGGTTTGTATTGGTATTACTTTACATGAGTCTCATATTTTTGTGTCTGAAGATATAAGTGTCTAGAGTGGTTCATGTTTACTAGGAAAGTGTTATTCCAGTATCTTTTTTCTCACCTGAGGTTATTTCAGGCACTATTATTTCAAGATTAATCTTACAGAAAATAATTTGTTTGTTTGTTTTACTTGTAAAAAAATAAACACAACTTAGTTACTTTAATTTCCTCCACTTCTCTGAAGTAGTCAATTGCTCTTTTTGATTTTATGTGTATTTGATTAAGAAACAAGAGAGAGAAAAACTGACTGTAGAATTTAGGACATTGTGCTTGTTACCCATTTCATTCACTTGGGCAAATGCTATCTCAGAAATCAAGCTAAACATAGGTTAAAAACTGGCTAGCTCTCAAATGGCTATGTCTTGTCAGAAACTATGCATCTATGATATTTCCACTATTTTTTTTTAGTATTTTGAGGCTTATTGTCAAGTGTTTTCCAGCATGATGCTCCGGAAGAAATATGCAATATGATTCAGTACTTAATTGTAGAATAAGTGGATTCTGCACCAGTAAAGATGGTGGTTATGTGTCCAGAGATGGAAATGGCAGCATGCTCAAGCCTAATGTGCACAACTTTCCGCCTTTCCACACTGCGCTGCTCTCCTCTTGCAAAGACTTACATGCATTTTAAGTAGTCCTGCTCCTTTGTATGCCATTGTTTTATTTTGTAATGGCTCAATGAGAAGGTAAACAGCTTTATTTGGGAACAGTAGAGTCAATGAAGCTTGGTTCCCTATTAGTTTAGGTCTTTGTCCTTCAGCTCCTCCTCTCTCCCTCTCTACATAGTGTCCCAGCTCCTGGGGGCATCACCTCTATGTAAGGTCTTAGAAGGAACACAGCAAGATCATACCTTCATCAGGGGAGTTCTTCTTTGGCCAGGTATTACGTATTAATGCTTCTGCATGCTTAGATAGGTTTTCCTCATTGTTTCTGTATCTTGCTCTTCATATGTAATACGATTCTTATAAACTTTCCTACACAAAGCAAGAATTGCTCCTGAAGCATGCTGAATGGTACTGATCCAAAGGAGTAATGCCCAATCTGTTGCTGATTGCACAAAGAGTAGAATTCCACCAGTTCTTTCCCAGAAATACTTTCTACTTATAAGATTTTGAAAACATTTATTTTATCTAAATATGAAGACATTTATCAATTAATTGCTTACAAAAATGTATTAGTTTGAAAGTGCTATGTATTTTCTCAAAGACCATTCATGATCTTAAAGTAATTAGACTGTGTGCAATACCAGCACTGGAATAATTGCTTAAGTTAGGGGATTTAGTCCAGGGGAAAAAAAAAAACCACAAAACCTTACTGCTTTCCGTATCTGTTGGAGTAGCAATTTTATTGTGAGTGGCAGCTACAAAGACTGGTACCACTTACATTTTATGTACCTCTTGAAGGTGTGGACCTTATGATACTATAGTTGACAGTTCCTCTTGTTGTTCTAAGAAATGAAAGCAGACTAGTCTGAACTAGCCTGGTAGGTTGCCTGATGAAAAGCTCAGTTTCATGAAATACATTTAAATATATGGTTTATACCAGAGGACTTTCTTCTGTCCAGATCTGTTCCTTACAAGCACATGCTGAGTTGTAGATAAATCTGTCTGAGGCTGGAATATCGGTTTCATTGGAATAATCATGGAGTTTCACATTTCATTCTGCTCCTGCTGTACTTGCATTTGGGCATAGCAGATTGCCCATGCAGAGTTCACCGCAGGACTGCCGACTATCTTTAGATCATGTAAAACATTCTTGATAGGGCATAGTCAAGGATGATCATCTACTGCACTGTTTGCCTTCCCTCAACACCCCTGATTTAGTGGCATCCTACATATCCTAAGCACTTAGAATCAATATTGGGTCAGAAAATTATGCTAGAAAGGAAAGCAGTAGTTGCTGTTTATTTAATACTTAAGGAGTTAAATACATTTGAAGAAAATGCAGCTTCATCAAAATGAGTTTTGCCAGAACTGCTGAATATATGACCTTTGGAACAATAAGAAGGGACATACATGTCTTATTCCTATAAGTAATTGCTGGTGTTACTAACTAGTGAAATACACAGTAAGTAGTAAGCCTTGCCATTATTTTTAAAACAGCACTGGTCAGGAAGTACACTGGATTACATTTTGAAGACTATTCTAATGTTAAGATGTTGTTTTAAAAACTGGGGACATTTCTTACATTGTGGATCTTTGTATGACAAAACCTGGTGTAAAAACTGGGGAAGTTTCTTTTGATGCAGATCTGCGGATGACAAAACCTATAGCGGTTCCTAAATTGTTTGGTTGCTAGAAGCTTGGCATATCTAAAAAAACCCAGGCATGTGCCTAGGGTTTGATTCCACCAGATGACCACAGGATGCTATTGCTATAGCAGTGAGCTTAAGCTGCTCTCTGTAAAGCTGAGAGTGGACCCAGACTGAGAACCTTAGGAAGACTTTTCGAAGATAGTTTTCTACGCAGCACCTTCATTTGCTAAGTTACATTGCAAAAAATGCCCACAGTGTATTAATTACATACAGTTCTTCAGCAAGACAGTTTCCATTGTTTATAAACACATTTTTTATTTCTCTTTATACTCTATTCAGAGTTTGTACATTACAAGGAAAACTGCTAGCATATTAAGGCTATCCATAAAAGCCAAAAGTCAATAGCTGATGGCTGAAGAAATAACCATAACAAGGCTTTAGAAGCAAACTAGTCAGTATGAGGGTTTTAAAGGTGATAGCAATCCAGTGGACATTAGTTTGCCAGTCCTCAGGACTTTAAAGGGAACTTAGGTTCAGAAGTGTATGAACATACATAATGCTCAAGGATCTTGGGTTGGTCACCCGCACCTGAGACCTCACATACTATTTGCAAATCGCTGACTAATCACTTTTTGTTTCAAGGAACAATTTGGTGAGGAAGGGTAAGCTTGAAAGTGCATGCCAAAAAATATTTTAGTCCTTCTGACTCAAGTGAAACAAGTTTCGCATTTATGCTCGCCTGCTTACGTTTTGGCTTACTGCTGTCAGGCTACAGTGCTGTAGCTCTCCTATACTGTTGCATTTTTGACATTGCATAGTACATAAGCTGAGAGAGTAAAAATGAGCAGGAAATGAAAGTTCTTTGGCCCAGTGTTCATATAACTGTCCCCATATTTCACCAAAGCAATGACACACGGGCTTGCATAAATAAATACAAACATAAATAAATACGCATAAACAAATACACATTTGCACAAACATATTTTTTTTTTTTACAAATTGTATTTGTAAAACCTGATGCAGCAATTTTTTCCCCACTGCTTTTGAGAGAGAGGAGGACTGAACTGGGCTTCAGAAAGAGTATCTTTCAAGGCAGAATTTGGCCTTAAGCAAATAAAATTTATTCACTGGCACATTATTAATGCATAAGCAGTTACAAAGTTCTGTCACGTACTGTTCTGAATCTCAAAGACACTGGAGCAAGGAATGTACAGTCTTTCATTAGATACATTTACGTGTTAGTTTATGCCCCTTCCTTTGTCTTTAATTCATTCTTTTAAATTCTAAAACCTCATTTTACTGCAAATAGAGTGCTAAAAGAAGCCTTGCCTGCACTGGATAAAAAAATCGGCTAACTCTAAATACACTTAGAACAGTTCTTTTTCGAAAAGAAAAACTTAAATAGTTCCTTGCAGTGTTTTTATACTTTCTTCAAGTTTCTTTATAACCTACTATAATTTGTTGCTTCAGTTTTTGATATTTAAAAACTTGTGTAAATGCCTTATTTTGCATACAGGAATCGATTAAATACAGGTGCACTTCCACTCCTAGGATCAGTGTTGCATTCTTCATTTCTGTTTCTGTAATTGGATCAATGCACTTTGTTTCATTTTATTTTGCTTTCCAGGAAAATAAGCCTTATTCCTAAAAACACATCTTAATATTAGAAAAATATTTTTACTTCTTGTTGCCAAACTTGATAATCTCGTTAAGAAGCTCTCTTTAAAACTTTGGGATTTAGAAAAGCTGACATAGTTAAATTGGGATTTACATATGTATTTTTAATAGTAACTGCTTTTTAATTCGATTTTGCCATATTATTATAGACTTTGCAAGTAACGATTACTGATATTAGGCTGCATTTTACTATTTGCACACAGTGAAAGCTTCACACATTTGGGGAAAGGATGACAATTTCCTGTCTGTATCTGTGTAGTGAGATTTTGTATTTACTCTAAAGTGAAAGATAATTTTCAGGGCCACAGCACGACCAGCTGAAGCTTGAAACACTTTTAATGAGAGGGAATGATTTTGCCAATAAAATGCCAAGAAGTTATAAGCACTTAACGCACACCTACACACGCGCCCTACACACCCCCCTAAGGAGCAACAGCCAGCATGGATTTGTGAAAAAGCAATGTCAAACCAATTTAACTTCTTTTGAATCAAAGCAGGAAGGCTTATGAATATGGGGAAAACAGCAAATGTTATATATGTTGACTTCAGTAAGGCTTCTTGCAGTGTGTCATTATGACATATCCATAACTTGGGGTATCCTATAGCATACCCGTCAGCCACAGAAACACGATCCAGAGTAAACTCCAGAATTGGTTAATGGCCCAATAGTGAATGGTCAGCACAGAAGAATGTATCAAATGGGGTGTGTTCACATGGCTTCTGTCCAATCCTTGTATTTACAACCCAGGTCAAGGGGTACACACTGCACACACCAAATTTGAAGATGACACCAAACTGAGAGGACTGTAAGCATGCTGGAGGTCAAGATTAAAATTCAAAGTGATCTTGCAAATTAAATAAATTGTTTGAAAAAATTACATGTTATGCAACAGCAAAAAGCACACGTTCCACACAGGATTAAAAAAAGAGAGTAGCACAAATACAGTGGAGGAAGAAAAAAAGCCTACATTACCATTCTGCAGAAGCAGATCTGGGAATGCTGATAGGTCATGCCACTATGAAAAACGGAAACACCACGTTCGGTTGTATGAAAACAAGTACATCCCCAAGACTGCTCTTTTCTTTGAGTAGAACTGTTGTACCCAGTGCCCAGTAAGGCAAGAGCACTGTTTCCAGTTTGGGACGTAGTTTGGTACTTCCAGCTTTTTTTGTTGTGGCTGAATTGGAGATAGTTCAGAAAAGACCTCTGTTTTTTCTCATTTCTCTAGATCATGGCCTTTAAAGAAAGATTAAATAAATGGGACGTGCTGAATATAAAGCAGAGAATACCGAGGAGAACACATCTGCAAGTACACGGAAAGGTACTGCAAGAGGTAGAGAAACATCTGTCCCCTATTTTCATGAAAAACAGAAAAAGTAGTGATTGCACTAGGCTTAAGAAATTCTTTCAAACCATAGAGATAATTAAACACTGGAGTATAACATCTGGTGAGGTTGTGAATTCGTCATCATTAGAAACTTTTAAGAACCAGTTAGGCAAACATCTGTCAAAGCTGACATAGGTATAGTTGATCCTGTCTTCGGGCAGAGAAAGGAGTGGATGATCTCCTGCAGCCCCTACAAGCTACATTTTTTTAAATGATTCTTTCTCTTTCTTCCTCTGTTTCATTACTATGCTTTTTGTAGCGTCTTAATCTGCCTTCTTGCACCTGATTTTAACAAGAACAACACGGGACAATTCAGAAAGTCATGTAGACCTCATGGAGGCTTTCCTTAGTTTAGTCTTTTAATTAATTTTTACCGTGTAAGACAACAATATCACGTGAACAAGCCTGTGCGGTTGATTTTAATACATTACAGTTTTCTTTGGTCAATATGTATATACTTCAAATGAGAAAAAACAGTGTTTGAGTCTATTTACAGTATGGATTGTAATTAGATTATTAGGGATGTAACAAACCCCCAAATTCCCAGATCCTGCTTTTGAGGTAAGAACAAAAAGAAGGAAAAGGCAAATGCTGAATAAGGACTCTGGTTCTCAAGCTATGATGAACCAAACTACAGCTCCTAGAGGTAGGCACTACTGCCTCCACCTACCCGCCTCTTCTTCCCTCCGTGATCTCTGCCCCTTTGTAACACAGGGACAAAAGGTGAGACAGGCCACGGCTTTGCGGGCAGAGCTCACAGCCCCTCACAGTAACTGCGGCTGTTGCTGAGGTCAGATATTTGCTGGTCTGCTGAGGGCTGGGACTGACAAGTTTTCTTGTCCCTGCTGCCAACCACACTTTGTGATGAATGTCAGAAAGACAGACAGACAACCATGGCCAGCACTGAAACAGGGTGACTTTCCTTCTCCTCCTGCGATCCCAGCAAAGCCAAGAGCTGGAGCACAGAAGTCATCCAGCTAATGCATCTTCAGCCCCAGAGGTGGGGAAATCAAGCTGATAAAGCAGTCCATAAAGCAGCTATTGACTAGTGGACATGACCCTGTATAAATGCAATGTTCTTCCTCATTTGTTCTTGTACCGCGTGTTTATAAAAGGTCCCTTTTTCACTGTGAGAACCAGCACAAAAGGAACTCATTACCACACAGAGTTAATCTCCAGAGTTTTTTCAATTTCTGACTTTTTATATTCACTTATTTTTGGAAGGCAGGGCAAGGGGAATATTTAATAAGTGTTTTTGAAGACATGCTTCACATTTAAGGCTTTGTTGAGATTTTCAGTTAAAACAGAATAAACCTTTTGGGATGAAAACAAATGTGCCTCTTAATTGGCATGGCACATTATACGCAAATAAACACATTGTATTGCCTACATTGCAAAAGCCAAGAGGATATTTGCTAAGTATTCCCTAGGAAGTACCATGGTGCCTTATTTTCTAACTCGCTGCTATGCTGATAGATCAGTTTTCAAATACTCATTAAGTGAGGTCATTAACATTTCTGTCACTTCTGTCTTGGCTTTATAAACCAATGAAGTTCAAGTACGTTCTCTTCTTTAAAAAGACTAAGAATTAAGAATAATAAAATACATATTCTTAGGTCTTCGTCTTTTCTGTGGCTATTTGGTCAAACAATCTAATCATGGCAGAATTTTCTACCAGAGCAAGTCAAGCTCCCGTCATCTGAATGTCAAGAATTTCATTACTGCTCCATTAATGTCTTGAGTGCCAATCTGGAGAGATTTCACGCCACTGCTATCGGTACCAAAGAATGACTTCTCTGCTAAATTTTGGCTTGCTGGCAGTTTTCATTTCTGGCAGAAATCTGGTCGTCAAGCTCCTAAGCAGGGAGAGCGGGATCAGGGATGCTGCTGACTTGGAAAGCGAAGGAAGCTGGTTCTCGTGGCCAGCAGGGGGAGGAAACTGCCCCTGGGATTTGTCATGCGCTCGGCAAAAGCAACTGAAAGGCGCACCTTTTCCTGCTGCTAAGACTTTTCAGAGACTTAGAGCCCTCAATTGTAACAGTAGTCATACTGAATTAGTTTGAGAAAATGATGCGTTTAAGTTTTTCTTTCCTAAAATACCGTAAATACCGTAAAATACCAAGTAATAAAACTTTACTTAGTTCATACATATAAAATAATTTAGTAATTGCATGGATCATGTCCTCTTCTTGTTAATATTGCATATTACCTTATTTCAAAATTAATCCTGCTATTTTTAGTAGGACTAAATGCATAGTAAGGTGTAATTTAGCATGAGTAAGTACAGAAAAATATTGCTCTAACTGAAAGGAACAAATCCATTCAAAGCAGCTAGACAGCATAACACATACTTACACCTTGGCCTCTAATAAACTCCAAATAAGAATATGAAAGAAAAGAAAAAGAAACATAAATCATTTAAATGTCGACTTGATACTCAAAGAGAGGTACTCTGTGCGCTCACATTAGATTCAGAAGGTAAGGAAAGAAGAAATTTTGTGGGGTTCGCATCTTTTTGGAACAACTCATGAAAATATATTTGACATTTGACGACAATAATGTGAGTTCTTCCCGTAGTACCTTTTATGGATATTGTATCTTGTATCTCTCATTCTGAGCAAGTATGCGGGATGCCTTCCTCATGTATCTTCTGACATTGTTTTTTCCACATGTTTATGTTCATTGTGGGGAAGAAACACAGAAAATGGGATGTACGGCACAAAAGCAAGTTCCATGGAGGAGCTATTTAATATACAGCTTGACTGCACCTTTTTAAGTGGTAACTGGTTAGATTTAAGAGTCGGCATGGATTTTAACTGCAATTGGGACTAAAGCTCACTACAACTTGCGGTCAGGCGCATGAATTTAGTGTCAGGACCAGTTTTGGGGTGGTGTATAGGTAGCCCTCAGCTCTACTAACCAGAAAGGTAGAAGTGATGCAACAGCTAAATGTCCACTAGATGCCAGGCTTCCTTTGCGGAGCAGAGCAGTCGCACCGGCTTTCCACGCTCTTTATACAGATGGCCTCTCTGTTCGCTCTCTCACTAATGTAGTGGACACAAGCTCTAGTGTTTAGCACCAAATCCTGATCCCGTTCAGGTTCAATGGCAAACCCTCCGGATTTATCCCTGGTATCTCCCAGAAATTTCTGAGAGAGGGAAAACACTTTTCAGAAGGATTAAAAATAGGAGTTATCAGTGAGAAGAACTGGAGGTTTTCTGTGTCCCTCTTTTCTGTATCAGCAGAAAGCTCCCGGTGAAGGGAACGGGATGAGTTTTGTGATTGACATACTCAATCAGCAAACAAACCTAGTTGAACAGCGGCAAGGAAGATTGCTGACTCTGCCTCCTGTGCTCCTGGTGCCGTCATCGACAGGTAGGTGACCTCCAACCTCTGGCTGTCATCAAACAGGCCAGGCAGCAGCTCAAAATATTGACTTAAAACTACATTGGGGCAATGTTTGCTTTCTGATTATCTCGCTTCTGTAGTTGAGAGAGGCTTCCAGGGTGCAAGCATCCCTCTGTGCGGGGGGAGCGGGCGATGGTGGGCCAGTAGCTTTCCCACCACCAGCAGTGCCTGGGGCAGGGCACGCTCCATCTCACATGATGGGCCAACCAGATGTGCCCGGCGTGGGGCACACCATGCTCCAGCAGGACCGCACACCTCCCAGGAGGTCACAGGCATTTATGGTGCTACTCCCTCAGGCTGGCACAAATTCAAGCTTTTTTGTTGGGATTTGGGTTACCTCTAAGAGAACGGCATGGAGATTGGAAGCCACATGGGCTCCAATTTCTGAAGAGACCAGAGTGCTTGTTGTCTTATTAAGTGGAGGGTCCAGTGGCTTGATTCCTGCATCATTAGTTCAGCTCAGTAGTTGTTTGCAGTGAGTAGGCACCTTAATTTCAAAGGGCTGCTTGCAGGAGAAGAAAATACCTGATTTGACCAAGGGCCTCTGGCAAGTTAGAAGCTACACTAGTTAAATTACCTGTTGCTAACCTAGAGCATTAACTGCTCAAAAATGCCTACCTATATTTTTCAGAAAGCCCTTTCTTGAATTCAAAATAGGGTAACAGATATGAAATCCTTCTGGAAAACAAACCAGGCCAATTAATTTGAGAAAATCACTACTGGAAAATAATAACAACTGCTTTCTTCTGTCTAGGGTAACATAATACAAATTGCCACTCTGCAATGGGCACATTTTCTTTAGCTTAATTTAAAAAAAAGGAAACTTCTTTCATTCATTCATTAAAATGAACTTTGGTGAGCAGACCGATTTACAAATATTTAGTATTCGTATCCGTATTTCTCCTCTCAGCTCTCAGATTTTGCCTCTAGCTCTGCAGGCTGTGTGTAGCTTTACGGCTTGATTTGCAGAGAGCATCCTGCACAGCTCCCACAGACTCCGAGCGAGATCCAGGCGCTTGAGGGTTTTGAGAAAATCACTCGGAGCAGAGCAGTTTTCTGCTCACCTACCAGCTCTTCCCGATAATCCTGCCATACACTACACGCTGGAAACAATTAGGGGCGATAGAGTAGGGCTCTCTGCCACTTTGCCTGTCATCAGCTTCCCTGTTGAGATCAAGTTGCATAAATGTTAATGGTCCGGCCCGTCTCGTGCTCATCATTGTCGCATCCCTAAACCCAGCAAAACTCTGCATTATTGAGTCAAGAGTAATTGGCGTATGTGAAAGGATTGCTGCGGTATTAAGCTTTGTCAGCACCGTGAGCTGGAGATTTATTTTAGAACTCGATTTTCCTTGTGAGTAAAAAAGAAAAGCGATAAAATTGGCTACTAGTATCACATACAGGAGAAAACATTCTTCTCTAAATACGTTAGAGTTACCAGCCGTTCTACACTGGGCAGATCCTCATAGATAGAGACATTTCTTTATTCATGTATCTCAGTGAGTGGTAAATGAGGCATGCTCACAGAAGTTATTTGGGATGGAAATGAGTCTAATTAGTCTATCCAACTTAGGAATAGCACTGTGAGGCAAGTCTGGGGAAGACGGGAGTTAGCAACAGAAACAGCAGTGGAGAAACAGAGTTATGCGCTTTCTGCAGTTAAGCAGAATATTTATTTGAGGTTTCATTTGACAGAATAAACAATAGATAAGGCAACAGTTGAAGCAAGCAAACGTTTCTAAGAAACTAGTTTAAAAACATTCTTATTTTAATTGCAGGGTCTATAAGTAGCCTCCTACATATTCCTACATTAGTTTTCAACTTCATAATTTGTTGTACAGTAAACAGTAAAAAGCTGCTCAGTTACTTCAGAGCTTTCTGAATGGGGCAGGGGCAGATGTGCTCCAAACTTAAATTATACTAATAGAAATTGGTGTCTTTTAAGGTTAGCAAGGGTGTAACAATGATTTTAAAATAAGTTGCTAGAATATGTACATGTATTTTATATACTGCCAAATCTTTTAATCTGCAAGAATCACATCTAGTAATGAATCACATTCTTGCAGTGAATAATTCAGCCCTTGACGCCAACCTCTGAGGGAGAATATTGTGGTCGTGGTGTCTGAACAGTGTGGTAGCTATGGCTACCTATATAATTCTTAGCAATGGAAAAAAAAGTGACAATGACATTAAATTTAATCAGGTTCCCCTTTTCTGTGGTTCCCACTGGGATGAGCCACTAGTGTCTTGCCTTAAATATTCAAAGCCTTCAAAGTTTGCATGTGTTCATATACTGGGACAATATCCTGCTAATACAGAACAATGGATCTGTCATGTATTTCTCCTGTGAGTAGCCGTAAGTCTGAATTTAGTTAGTATAGGGTATTATGATTGCTGCTTCTTTAGTGATTGTCTTTACATTAGTCTTCACTTAGAAGGAAGAAGAGCAGTAATGAAATGTAGGCAAAAATACAATGAAGTTGGCTATTTTGGTTTGGAAATACGGAGCAAAGGACTGTGTCTTCTTAAAAAGATCCAGCTTTATTTCCAGTCACACTTCATCTGATATGAATGAGCTGGTACTACATATCACATAGCTGAATACATTTGGGAAACACGACCTACCATGTATTTAGGAAAGAGAGCTTAGAATCAAACTAGAGGAGTTAAACGCACAAATTATTTGAATTTTCATTTGGTAAAGTTCGTAAGTACTTTTTGTGTTTTGTTTACAGAGCTGTGAAAATGTGACTTTCATTAATAGTTACTAGTGCAGGAACTTTCATTTGGATTTCCTTAATCTGCAGTAAAAGTCAGTATTGAAAAGGTTGAGACGGACTATAAATATTTGTGAGTATTTATTTGAAGTAGACGTTTAAAAACATAGTCCTTAAAAACCATTTGTTTTGTTTAAGTGGGAAAGGAAGAAAGGAAGTGTATTTTTTGCCATGGATTTGGAGGTAAAAGTTTCACAGCAGGTAAACATGCCACAGTGAAAAGCTGGTGCCTGTAACTCTTACAGTTAAGCACATTTAACAGAAAATTGTTCCCTCAGTTCGTGATTAGAAAATGATCGGATCTGTGATGATTTTTATATTCTTTCTCTGACTTTTTGGTAGCTTAACGATGCTTATCTCTGTTTGTTTGGCATAGTAAGCGCCAGCCTGTTCTTTGTCAGAGAATCAAAGCCACGATTTGGAAAGTGTAAAGTAAAGTGTACCTTCTCTCACACACACACTCACAAAGGAGTTCTAGTAAGTAAGAGAACACATAAGCACCTGCCACTATTTCCACATGCAAACCAAAGCATTTGAGAAGAGGTGACTACCTCTGCGTGCCACATTCTTACAATCTGTATCTTATTAAATGATGTGCAAATAGGATACCTATTTGTCCTATTGGAACTCAAACTAAAGAAAATGCCACTCTTCTACAATACAGTACATCATAAATGAAACAGGATGTTATCCACCTTTATTTATTTTTCTAGGTTATTATACGCTCGTATATGCTACTCGTGATCTTGCTGCCTGAATGCTCCTCATAGCTATGATGTGTTCATGTGAAAAAAAAGTTTCTTTCTCTTGCCCTTTCTTTCCTCCATTCAGAACAGACCAAGGACCCAGCTTTATTTTATTTTATGTTGTTTAGGTAATTTAACATTGGAAAGTTAGATATCTATTGATCATGTAGCAAAGGCTACATGCTCTTCCTTTTATTTTTACATCGTAAAATCCATTCTCTAGGGAAAACAATTTCCAAAAAGCTTGTTTGAGCCAGTGCAGTTTGCATCCTAGCTACAAAACAAAGCTCCATGGTATGATCAGGGACATCAGTCTCATTAGCTTCGGTCCCCAAAGCTGCAGCACCCTAGGTAAAATCTAACGGTAGAAGCAGATGTTTAAGTTTAATTGAAAATAACAGCATCTTTTTAGGCACAGTCTATCCCTAAGGGGTCACAGAAATGCTTGCCCAAACAGTAGCAAGAGTAGGACTGTCCATATTTCCCAGACACAC
The DNA here is from genome assembly GCF_000690835.1 of Fulmarus glacialis. Taxonomy (NCBI): domain Eukaryota; kingdom Metazoa; phylum Chordata; class Aves; order Procellariiformes; family Procellariidae; genus Fulmarus; species Fulmarus glacialis. The sequence continues at coordinate 51,526 of NW_009226602.1, read as the reverse complement.
TTGCTTTCTCCACATGGAGATTTTCTCCAGGTGGGATGCAAAGACTTTGGCCTTTTGTCTAGATTTTTACAGGCTGCCCCACTAAGCGTGAGCCTCTTGTTCTGAATGCAAATTTCACACCAGTGGCTTTTACACATGCACAGACTGATGACACAGCATGCGTGCACTAGTTACAGTTCTTCCTCAATTTAACACACACATGAAGGTCGGATGTCTCGGGCTCCCCATGGATGTGTGCTGCATAGCACATGCTTCTAGCCAGGAGATGGCAGATAAAAATGGCAAATCTGCTCAAGACTTCTGGTTACCTTTAAGGATGAAGAGAGGAGTGAATTCATCCTGCTCCTCTGTTCCTCCTTGCTCGTTACCCAGATGTTCTTGGTGATGATTGCCCAGCCCTGCTGCATGTAACACAGATTTTGGTTTGAGATCCATCTACATTTTAATCCTGTGTTTGGTCCTGTTGTATGGACACCAATTCAGATTTTGAACAGGACTCAGTAAATTTATGTTTTTTAACATCTGTAGGACTAGTAATCCAGTTTGGTTTTAACATATGTTTTACTTATAATTTTCCTTCAACCCCCCCCTCACCAAAACCAACCTACCTCTCTTACTGCCACTTCAAAACCTTTGCTTTGCAGATTGCATCACTGATATGATAATGCCAGAAAAAAGGCTTAGGGGAATAATCGCCGCAAACCTGTCGACACCACAAAGTGATGTCTGGTCTAATTAAGACCTAATAATGAGCTACATGTTAAGATATGGAGCAATATGAAGCCAGTCAGGAAAACTGAAAGAGAGTTTTACCTCTTACCGAGTCAGAGTTGTTAACTGGCCAGTCAAGTGCACGAGATGACATCTGCTTTGGCAAAACAACTTTTGCGTCTCCAAAAAAGTGACACCCAAATTTAATCTATTTAAAGGAGTGCCAGATCTTTCTCTTAAACAGAGCAGTAGCAAATAACTGACTAGTAGTAGCAAGTTGAACAGATCAGAAGCAAATAAAGGGCTGGGCCAGTTGCTTAAAAATTACTGTGCCCCCAAAACTGGCCACACGCTTCCTACCTCTGCTGGCACCAGGGTTTCCCTAGGAGCTCGGAGGTGTAAGGTGAGTCAGCTCAGTTTGCTGATCCGACTGGGACCTAAAACGGATGGCAGGGGGAAAAATTCCCGTTTCAGATTTACTCTTGATGCAAGTAGATGGTGTGTTTTCCTTCATCTGTATCTTTTATGAATATTTGGAAGTGTACCAGCTAGTCATGGTGCTTTAAACAAATATTTTTATTAGCATTTCCCCCTGGAATAAGTAAAGGGTGAGTTCAAAGTAAATGACTATTAACAAGGCATTTCTCACCCAGCCACATAGCAAATCTATAAACTGGGACACCTAGATATGATAACTTCTGCTAGCCAGTATGTTCTTACATGAACTCAAATGATAAAAAGGTGTTTCCCCACAGAAATTGTATAAACTGGTTTGGGAGCAGATATCACAGAGGTTGAGAGGAACAAGAGTCTTCCAAGGAAATGGTGACGACGGGAGGGTTCACTCACAGCCGGCAAGCTGAACCACAGAAATGCTAAGGGGAATTAGCATGATCATGACAATATATCATTAGAAAAACACTATTCTCTCTTCCCTGGACAGATCACATCACTGACGGCCAGAACACCACTCCTAATTACTTGATGATCACTAATGGATACCTAGTTGACACAACTATACATCTTACAATGAATTTGTCATAAAGACTTTTTAGCTTTGTTTTTTTCCTGCAATAATGTATACTGATGATATAATACATGCTGATAGGCTTAGTTCTCATTTGAAATTGAAGGATATACCACCAAGATCAAGAAAACAGCAAACTACAAAAAGAACAAATTTACTGTAAAAGAGAGTAGAAAAGCAGGTTGTGACAAAATGTTGTGCTCGATACAGAGAGACATAAATTCAAATATTGGGATATCAGTCTGAATTTTATCAGAGGTTCCTACAGCAATGGCTACAAGAAAGCATAAGTTACCATTATCAGTTTTTTCTAAAAATTAGTAGCGGGCCAAGAGAGAAATGTCAGGGACTTTTTCTTCCCTCTCCTCTTAAAAGTCAAGTCAGGATCTTAGCATTAATACAGAAACTACTTCAGAGTTAAACTTCTTTTGTGCATTTAGGGAAACGATGATGTTGCCATCATTTATTTTCTTTCGGGTTACACAGTCAGATCTTAGTGCAGGGTTGTTTAAAAATGTATGTATTTTTCCGAGTAACTGCATACTACTTTTACAAGAATACAACTGTGAAAATGTTTAAATCATCATTTAAAAAGTATGGATACTGGGATTCATTCTGCTATAGCATGATACCTAAACTTATGTTTGATGCATGTTCTATTTCCAGTGACCACAAAGAATAATGCACATGGTTCACTTATCCTCCTTTGACTCTTAAAATTACTTCACTGACTCATCATATTGAACTTCGACATCCTAATATGGGCCCAAGACTGAAATGAACATCAGTGTACATATATTTACACTCTAGGATCTTTACGTGTCTGCATAAGTATTCCATCCCAGTATATCAGCTTCACTCCTTGCATTTTCACAAGAGAGGCACAAAATGTTTTAGATAAAATACGCAAAGTGCTAAACCTGGCAAACGTGATCCCCGAAGAGGTAGAAGCCAATGAGATGTACCCACAGCGACCACCTCCAAAGCATAGTAACAGTCTTTAAAATAGTCACATCATCAATAAAGCCATTTAAACAGAGGGAAGCCTGATCGTCTCAAGATTTGGTAGAAGAGCTGTGTTACTAAAATAACATTACCAATGGATAAAAAAACAAACAGGAAAAGCCTTTTGAATCAAGGCAGCTGACAAGAGTCAAGGGATTTCATCTTGACCAAATGGTCAGAGAAGATGTAGACTCCGGCAGAAATGAAGGGCTGGATCCCCACCATCCCACAGTAGCTGAGGCACAGGATAATCTTATCTTATGTATAATACAGATTTCGGATTATATGGTTAATGGGCCACAAATTAACACTTTTGCCTTCAACTGCTTGCTCCTCCAGCCCTGTTGTAAAAAGCACGCATACCCTAGCTATCTTTTTGTATTTTAGGTGTATTCCCTTTTTCATGCAAACTCAGTCAATCACACAATCTTATCTGAGTATGATTAAAATAGTGGTTGGCCAAAATTAAACACTCTTCCTTCAACTTTCTATATTAACCATGGGGAAACCACCTGACTCGCTTTCTGAGGTATAAAAATACTAACCAAATACGATGCTGCTACAAACTGAGGCTATGCAGGCTTAATGAAGGTGTGGTTTTTTATTGCTTGATTCCCTGGATCCCTGTGATAGCTCTCCAGGGGGGAGCAATGTAATAAAAAGGGTAAGCTGATACGGCCCTTTAGAATAACAACCTTCTTAATTGCTTTATGCATCTCTTCCGTGGACTCGCCTCAGGGGAGCACACCCTGTTGGCAAACAGCAGGTTCTGTAATACATGTATTAAATGGCGATTCCAAAGTGCACCAACTTGCGTGTGCCCAGCGGAGCCCGGCTGACCCTTTATCGGCTCAGCGCAGGGGTGATAAGGTTATTTATCGTCCTGTGGCACAGCAAGGTTAGTTGTAGCTAATTCCAAAACCCATTCCTGCAAATCAGTATAAGATTGAGTATTGGGACCATGTTAAGCCTCGGGCACGAGCTACACATCTGCAGCTCTGAACGTCCATCTGAGCTAACAAAATTTCTGACCTGGTGCTAGGTGTGTCCCTGTTTAATGTCTTGAATCCCTTCAAAATGGGGAATAGCTTTCCTGGGATGCTGGGGACCACAGGGATGCTATTGTTGTCACAAACTGAAATGTACGGTGTGACGTCTTTGGTGCCCTCTTTTTGGGTAGGATTTGGTGACAAGCAAATATTATACCTTTGTCATTATGACAAAGACTTACTGTTCTTCCCATTGCGCTAAAATAAACCAGCTAAGTCGGCACAGCTGGGTTTCAGATTCCAGGGGACAGTGAATCTCACTTGGGAGAAACTGGTTTTTATTTCACAGACTGACCGACACGGACAATATCTGTTGGGGACACATTGATTCTGTTTTGGTTTTCTGGTGTTTGTGAACTGGCCTGTAAATTCTGCTTGCTTCAGAAGCCAGTCACGCCAGAGCTTGTGGGATGCATACCTTCCTCAGCCTCATAAAGTATCAAAGCCCCAAGCTTGCCATTATGATATGAGGAATTTTTAGCTGCAGTGTTTAAATTAAGAGAATCTGTGAGAAATCCAGGAGCACCTGAATAATTTATGAACAATTAACACCACCAGATTAATCAAGAGTCAAAGGGGAGAGGTAACTACAATATATAGTGATTAGAAGTGGTATTACAGGCTAAGGATAATTTGATACAGTTGAAATGCTGGTTTATACAGTTTGCACAGATGCTACAAACACAACAAATAATCTACAAAACCCATCCTGTCAAATACGAACACCACTGTCCTTCAGGAGAGTAACCGCAAGAGTAAGGTCCTTTTGAAAGAGGACACTGGCAAATTCAGACTCTCACACATACTTTTTCGCAGTGTGATTCTATGCTAAAAGCCAGGAAGTAAAACTCGTAACTTCTCTTCTGGGCTTAGCATAACAACTGACTAGATGACTAATGGCTGGAATACATTTGCACTGCTCCCTCCTCCCCGTGACCCTGCAGGACTAAGGCAGCTCTGACGGGAGGAGTGGATTCTGCACGGTGCTGGTGGGCAGCTGGCTGCAATCTCCAACTTCCTCAACCTTGCACTAAATGTATTTTAAAGCGAAGGAGAAAAAGATCTTCCCTTTTCACCATGGGTTCTTGTGAGACTGCAGACAGCATTTCTTTTGTTCGCTTTGAGACTGAGAAAGTATTTCATGGGTGTTTCACTCCGACTTTGGAAGAAAGTCTACTCAGAATTGCAGCTTGATCAGGATCTGTGTCTGCATGGGTGGCAGAAAAAGCTATGCCCGCTGCTCTTAGAAGCCAGAAATAACCTGAAAAACATTTTCTCTTTCCAATGAAGTAAGAGGGCAGAGCTGTGACTGAGTAATGAAAGAACCCTCTCTTAATTCTTGCAAACAGACATTTTATGCCTCAGTGTGTACGTCGGTTGAATTCTGAAAGATTTTTGCAGCTTTCATAATTTGCTTCCTTGCACCATAGTTCCATATCAAATGTTAGGTACGCTCTTTGCTCCTAAAATATTTTCCCTTTTTTTTCATACCTAATATATTTACAAGAGCAAATTTAGTTGAGGAACAGGGAAAAATTATCTTAGTAAGGATAAATAGAGAAAAATAGCTTGCTAAGAGAGGTAGGCTGCTAAAAACTCACCAAGGGCTCACCAAACTACGTAAGGACATTTTTTTCTTATCTTGTAATAGCTTGATGCTTTGCAAGTATATTCATCTTTGCTCCTTTATATCACTACACATTACCTAAAATATATGTATGTGTGCATTTCCTATATTCAGAGTGAATATGAGCTAATCAAAATTTGGAATTCCTAATTCCTAATTCCCATTAGGAATCTTTGATCTATTCCTATATCGTGTTGATACTGTGATAGAGCAGACACCCACAGACAGACAGTGTGCCATTTCTCATGTTGTGCCTATTACAGCCTTTGAACCTGCAACTTTGAAAAAGAGTGGCATGTGGCGATGTGGGAGTACAGTGAATCTGCATCAGTCAGGCAAAACTACGAGTCCAAGGGTTTTTGTTGTTTGTTAAAATGCACTGACTCTCTCCGACCCGGCTTAGTGCTGTTCGCTTTTGTGTGATGTCAGGGAAATTCTTCCCAGTAAATAATAAATATTTAGTGAGCCTCCCATAGATTAGATATGTCAGCTTCTAGATGCTTGAACATTTTGAAATGGAATAGGAAAGAAGGGGCTCAGTTGATCCCCTTAATAGAATTATGTATTTCAGAAGGCAGCTTGGATCACTGAAGATGGCAACACAGAGCCTGTAACTTTCTGGATGATTCTTCTGGTGGCTTTCAACCTCCTTACCTCTGAAAGAGTCTCCCAAATTGCACAGACTGATGTGAGAAATCCTGCAGCTGAGTTGCTCTGTTTGCGCAAACCCCGGAGAAGCAGGGGCACCTGACTCCTGCCCGCTGCAGACATTGATGGATGTCCCCAAGCAGCGCCGGGTTCAAGTGCTGGGATTCCTGGCGCACAGACCGTGCACCGCTCTTCTCTCAGATGCTGTATCAAGAGCTAATGTGGCGACAAGGCGCGCCAAACCCCAAGGTTCAGTGTCTGGTAGTTAGACTCATTACAATTAGTCAACTTGATATATTGTTTACAATTTACACCAAACAAGCTTGGGGCTAATTATGACTTAGCTAGTTTGTCTCTTTGATGTCAAGATCCTCTGCAGGAGGCCCAGCAAGTGAACAGCAACTACGTTTAGTCTCAAGCTCAGGTACAGAGAATCAACATGGCCTTCATATTCAATTGTAGCTATGCAAAATCCTCAGGCATTAAGAATTATGTTAGCGCAGCTGATAAACTTGCTTCGAGTACATTTTTTTCTACATCCTCTTAAAACACCTGCTATCCGGGACAGCAGTGATTAAGAAAAAAACCCCACAGCTGTGAATTTCAGCTATTGCTCAGTGCATTCAGACACAGCAAGACTTCATCCACACAAAACGCAATGAGAGAGTCCCAAATATTGTTTCATTGCACTGAAATTTATGGATTGCATTTCCATTAAAGTTGCATTATTGTGAAAGCTATATCATAGAAGATAGGTGGTTTGACCCTTTCATGTAGCATTCTAGGTTTACTCTACCATTGTGTTGCTAAAATAATAACTAGTGATCAGACATGCCGATGTATTTATTCTACAATTCAAATCACAGAAGTGATTAGTAAAGTTTTTAAGGAAGAAACTAGATCTAGTCAGAGGTGAAATAAGAAAGTAAAGGGTTTCCAACAGAACATGGTGCTCCTTCCCTCGATGAGAGTTGTGAGTCACAAAAATCCTCTTTGCCGTGGACACCACTGTCAGATCACTGACCTTGACTCTCACTCTCACCTTTGGCACTGGGTGCATAACTCATGCTAGAACCAATTATCCCATAGGCATACCCACAGTGGCAAGAAATGTTGCAGTAAGAAAAGTCTAGCGTCATATAAGCTCTCTTAACAACTCCTGGATCAGATTTGTACATTTTGTAGCTACAAGGCTTGGGTTTTTTTCCCCTTTGTTTTTGCAGCTTGGCATCAGAAAAAAGTTTCTTTTGACTTGGCAGCAGTAATAAAGAACCTGCATTAGCTGACAACTATGGTGGTGAATCACGAGACAAAATAGCATTCCCTTTGTTCTTGCATACTTGGATGGAGTCTGCCCTGCCTCTTGCAGAAGTCAAAATGTACGTCTATTCCCACAGTAAGGCGACATAGAGGAGTGTGAATTTATTCACTAATTTGTGTTTACAGTTCTAACTGCACTGGGATTATAGAAAACAGTCAAAAACTGTAATCAGAATGGAAATTCTAATAATTAATTAATTTACTACCATATAATCCCTTAAATCAAACCCACCACATTATAATAGTTTATTATTCAACGCATCTTTAATTGTTTAGGTAGAATTTGCAAGTTATTTAGAATAAAATGAGATACGGATCTCAGCAAAGCAGTTTTTAAGACTTCATGGAAATTCTGAGTTTCTTAGTCACGCTGAAGGTTGGAGCACTTTTATTTTCATATGTAACCTTACAGAGTCGGTTTTGAACAAAACCAGAAAAGATCCCAGCCTTGACCTAAAAGATGTCACCTTTGGGTGACAACTGTCACTAGTTCGGGGGGTGGAGGGAGGGAATTCAGTGGAAAAAGTCTCATGTCACTCCCTGAAAAGTTAAGTAAAAACCAACAATGACAATTTAGGATTTCCCAGTAAACTCTACCCTGTTCCTGAACAGTTATCGATTAATACTTAAGTATTTTAAAAAATTGAAAGACAGGTGAAACAGGTGTTAGAAACAAAACTCTGAATAGTTTGAGTTTTACAGTAAATTCCCAGCGACTTTGTATTCTTTTACCTCTCTCTGTATTTTTCTGTAATTACAGCAAAATTTGTTTAACTACTGAGACAAAATGAGGTCAATGGATGGGATAAAAATTGTGATCATGAAAACATTAAGAGTGGGTAATCAGACAAGATGATGCTTGTAAATGCCATTTTCCTTATTTGCCTCCAAAAAAAACCCTCTTGTGAATAGCACTGATGAGGGAGAATCCTAAGTGAAGTCCCTGAAAAAAACCCCATGCCTAAAGTGAAATCAAGCCAATTTTGCAGACCTTATTTTTAAAAGTTATTTCAGTTGTGGATTTATCCCTTCAAGTGTTAAAAGAAGAGATATGCCCCAAACTTGCAGTCTGAAATTGGATGCCAACTTTCCTCACCATTTTAGATAGCCAGTCAGCTTATCCACAGAGATGGGGACTAACCGTGACTTTCAGACCCACGGTTTGCATTAGCCCGTCCCTGCTACAGAGAGAAACCTGCAAATTGAAACACCAATATCTGAGAAAGTCCTAACCAGCTTCCTCATGAGACTTCAGCATAAAAAAGGAGCTTTCTACTGGATCCCTTTGGGGAATCGCACACGGTACCAAATTCTTCAGAGGGACCGAACTTAAGTCCTCCTGAAACCTCACGTGCATATCTGAGAAGATAACTGCAGTCACAGCAGTTATTTTCAATATTCAAAGAAATGTAGTGGAAAGTTTACTAGTTACAGATGGGATTTTCTGTCTCTTTTGAAGCTGAGGGACCATTGTTTTGCAGCTATGGCTGCTGTTATCTGCTATGTTTATTCCAGTTGAAAATGTCTGACCTCTGCATTCCCTGTGTCATAAAAAGAACAAAGCAGAGAAAACTGATTAATAAAAGTCTTCGACTCTACCAGCAAAGCAGTTACGAGCATCAGGAATTTGTATGTGTTGAAGAGTATGTCGTCTGAGACTAAACACCTCTTCTTTTGACCCACAGGAACCTGCTCCTCTCTCCCTTCACTGAGTAAATTCACCTGGCCTGGCAGCGAAATTGTATTTCCATCCCTCCTGCAATAGAAGGAAAAAGTTAAGGGAATGTTATAATGCCTTTATAACATGAAAACCAGTGGTGAATCTGAACCACCTGAGTTCTGTCTCTGCAGGACAATGATAAATGTCCGCTTGAAGTGCAAAGATCAAGTGCTGGGAGAGCAAGGTCAGATGCTTTACATGACACCTAATGTGACTGTCATTTCTCAGGCTTGGTAGCCGATGGAAATGTGGCGACAGGATGAACCAATCACTAAGGTACCATGTCTGGCATTTAAATAGAGTGCAGTAATTCCAGCAGTGCCAAATGATTAGAGATCTAATTGCCATTGTCTAATGAATTCCTCTGTGGCGTGGCGTGTACATTCAAAAAAGTGTTAAGCTGAGTCTGGCAAGGTACTCTCACTAAAAACGCATTTTTAAAAGATTAAAATCTGGTTTTCTACTCCTAAATAGTCTCATGAATTAATAAAGGTTCCATACAGGCATATCTATAAATAATGGATGACCGTTTTGCTGTTTTATTGGGAATTACCTTTCTATACATTCCAACATTTGGCTCTAGGGAAATACTGTTGTCTATTAAATGCCCCTCCAAGACCATGAGAATTATACAATTCAATTTTTTGTTTTAAAAATCATTATCAATGTCTTTTCTTTGAAGAGTATATCACCGTATGATTGTTTCAATGTAGTAGTGACAGATACAAGATATAAAGCATTGATTAAAGGAGCGGGCAATATAATTTATTGGGAGACTGAAGACCTCTGTGTATGCCAGTTAAGGTGACTTGATCGCACTCTTTGAGTACCTCCAGGTGAACAGAAATTTGGCAACAGATTGCTCTTCACTTGATTTAACTCAAGCCAGTACACCATCCAAGGGTGTCATAAAACAAGTGTAGCTTGGGTAAACTCATCCACAAAATCAGATGTCCCTTTTTAAAATGGGATAGTAGTTAAGCAGTCACACAGTTCCCAAAGACTGTCATGACCTTTCTGTTCCTGGTGATATCTAAATGCAGAGGGAATTTTTTTTTTTTTCTAGAAAGGTATGTTCTGTTTCAGAGAAACAGGAACAAAGTCAGGCGGTCCAATGGCCTGCGGAACACCAAGGAACCCCGCAGGCTGCGGCGCTGTGATTCATGTCTGCTCATGTATCCTAAAAGTTCCCACTTGGATTCAGATTTCGAACCTCGCCTGTGCCACCTTCCCTTACAAAAAAGTGCTTTTCTCCAGAGTACCGATTTTGATTAGTTCCTATTCCTGAAAACTTAAAAATCGTGCAGATAAATAAAAGTCTCGTCAGCTGAACATCCGCTGATGTGGGTTTTTATCTGCCACTGAAGTCCGCCTTCTTCATAAATGGGGAGGTCTTCTAAATGCCCTTCCACGTCACTTTCTGATCTCCTCCTAAAGGTCAGATCAAAGTGAACAAATGTAGGCAGATAAAGTTGAATGCAAAGGGGTCTGAGCTTTTTTCAGGTCCTGTGATTGACAGCTGAAGCCTTGCACAGTGACAGTGTCACTTGAGAGACCCTACACTTTTTTTCCCAGGTTTTCTGCAGTCTCTGGTGTCACGGGGGGACAGCCCCCTGTGGTAATGCCAGGCTCCTCACTGTCAGGGGGCTAAGACCTGGACTAATTCATTGCGGTGCAGTTTAATTAAACTGCACCGGAGTTGTTTCCCTGGTAAAATAAGTGTGGGAAGAGAATGTGTGTCAAAAGAGACATGCCTCTTACTGTGTGTGCTTTATTGTTACACCACAGCTAATATATTGTGGGAATTCCCATGGAGTCAATGATAAACTATATTATCAAGCTCCATAAAATAGGCATTCTACTAGTGAGGGTTACTGTAGCCCACAATTCCATTAATCCTCCTAATTTATTATATTATAGCTGTATGTGAGGTCTCATAAATTTATTATACCCCTTTCATCTTGATAAAAATGCTTGTTTCTCCTCTCAAATAAAAACCCTTATTATTTGTTGTGTCTGTCTCTAAAAAATAAATGTATCAGCCACTTGCAAGAAAATATGATTATTGGCTGAGAAATGTAAACTGCACTTGACATGTCTTCTGCCATAAAATTAAAGAATTTTATTAAACCTTACTTTCTGAGTACAAACACCAGTATATGAAGGCCCATTGAATTTTTATTTGCTTTTGTTTTAGAGCATTGCATTCTCTTTTATTTTTATATATATCTTTACAAGGTTTTTTAATTTAAAGCCACAAAACCTGCATCTGTCAGCTTTGCCTGTTATGAAGAAGGCAATTTTTGAGACTCTACATTACATGTCTCTTGGAAATTGATCTGGGTGGCAAATAAAATCATTCCCTCTTTTAGGGCATTTCACGGGAGTAAAATATTTGATGATAGGTTACGTTGCAGTAATCTGTACTAAAACATTTTGGGTATGCTAATATACGTGCTATGTTAGGTATGTCTATGTGATGAAAATAGCAAACTTCTTCCCTGGAGCTTGCGTCCCTGAAGGAGTTGCAAAATGGCCTGTGTCCTTCACTGGGACTTAATGGGTGGGATAGAAAGCTTGCTTCAGGCACATTCTAAAGAGAGGAAGAAGTCCCCTATCAGGGTTCAAAGCAAAATATGAATATGGTCTTGATTTAGTGGAGTCTCACAACGAGCAATGTCAAGATTGGTTGCCACAGGAAAGGCCGTGCTGATTCAGCCCAAGGGCCCCTCTAGGCCAGCATCTCTGGTGGTGACCAGAACTAGGTGCCTGACTGAGAAAAGGACAAAGTATATGACACTTTCCCCAGCTACTATCTTGGCCTCAGACTGCTTTCAGCTCAGAAGATTTCTCAAGAGTGGCATGGTTTGTCTTATTTACAAATCCTCCATGAATCTGTCTTTCAAACATTTCTCTGTTCTCCCCTTGAACCCGTGTAAACTTTTTAAATCCGTGACATGTTTTGGGAAGGAGTTCCATGCAGCTACTTCATGTTGGGGAAAAGAAACCATCTCCTTGCATTCCTTTTGACCCTGGTTCTTCCTCACGTCATCTGGCAGCCCTAGATTTTGTATTAGATGAAACAACAAACAGCACATCCATGTCCATTCTCTTCATGCTGCTCCTTGATCCCTACTTATCCTCTCACTAAGTCCCCTCCATTGAAAGCTGAAGAGTCCAAGCCTGCTCAGTCATTCCTAGTGCAGAAGCCACTCCTTGGACACCTAATATTTTAAGAACAGGATTTCCTCACCCTCCTGTATCTTTCTTCCTTTTTGGATTCTACTCCCAATATCCCAAGATATATTATAAGATTTGTTATGTGATGACCACCCACTAATCCAGCTCTCCTTGTGAGCAGAGTGCAAGAAAAGTGCTTATCCGGAGCAGTCAAAAATGTCAGCTTTATTAGTGAATAATCCCTCTTCTTACTCCTTGCAACAAATAAGGCTACCGCGTTGGTCAATATTTGTGCACTTATTACTGCAACGGTGTTTTTTCCCTGCGTACTCGATGCTTTGCACTGTCTTTTTTCCAAGACGTGTGCTGCTGTGGTTGAAGACTTTTGTCAATAGCTTACTGAAAGAATCTACTTGTCCTCATCAGACCTTAGATTTACATTAAAATACAAAGGACGGACAATTAATAAGCCCACTTACTGCCTCTTAAAAGCTAAGAAACACTGCAGAAATGGGGGCACCTGTATCACATAAGAGGTACTCAAAGCTGGAAGGTTTGTGTGAGGACCTTGCAGGATCAGTGCATTAAACTGGCTCAGACTACTCCAACAGGTCCCAGGCTTTCTGCCATAGTAGTCAGGAGTAAACTGAAGCTCACATCACCTGAAACTCAGGGAGCCAGTGCTCTTAATAGTTCTTAACACTGGAAATACCTACCACCCAAGATACAGCCCACGGCATTTACTATCGGTAAACATAGTACCAATATCCGGTTCCAAAATCCTGATGGATCAGGTTTGAAGCACAAGGAAATGATGCTGAAACCCTGCTGAATAGAAGACTTTGAGTCTTCGAGACTGGATGATCTAGATGAATCAACCAAATGTAAGTCTCCCCTAAGCCACATTAGGACAAATGTCGAAACTAGCATGTCATGTGGATCTATAAATTGTAAAAAGGTGCTAGTGTTAAAGATTACTTTTAAACATAAACAAAAAGGCTGAGGGAAAATTTTTGAAATGTTGTGATATGGTCTTAAAAGAGGACTAGGGAGGAAGGGTAAGAAGACTAAGAAATGCTCTAGGCAGAAACTTTAATGTGAAAGAGGATTCGGTGTTATCTCAAAAGCCACCCAATTTTCTCTATTTCAACTCAGTTTCCTGTTCCAAGCTAGAAAAAGTAACTTTCTAGAAGACTGTTATCCCAAGAAAAGTGAAACTGTTAGAAGTGTCTGATTTGGTGTTATTAACTGCAATTCAAGAAATGAACATAAAGCAAATTATTTCTTTGGGAATCTGGGAGGAAAAAAAGTACTGTTTTCCTAACAGCCTGAAAAAAAACGACTGGCAGGTATTTCCTAAGCAAGCCTTTGCTGAGATCCTTGGGGAAGAAAAGGATAGATTTAAAACTGCATTGAGAGTGTAGCATCACGAGCCTGGGTGATTAGTAAAAACAAACAATGCTAAGAGAACAGTACCTAGTATCCATGCTGGCACTTACCTGGGCTATGTGTATGGGGGGGTGGGAGGTGAAAAAAGCTGCTATTCTTCAAAAGAGTTGATATGCTTTGTCACCACGGGGGAAAAAACTTTCCTCCTCAAGCTGTTTTAGAATAACCTGATGAGAGCTGCTTTCTATAAATCTTCATGAAAAACCGCAATGTGGAACGTGCAGACAGGACTTGCTCATTTCCGTGCTGATCTGTACTACAGTGTGTGTTCGGACAACACTACTAAAACTAATACAATGACAGGATTTTCTTGGGAGTAACAGAGATAAGAATCTGCTCCATATCGCAACATCTGTCTCTCTCCACAGCAGCCTCTTAACTGGACCAGGATGGGATACTGGCTCTTAGCTGCCTTGAAATAACAGCGTGTTTGATAGGGAATGAGCTCCCACTCGTATCGCCTCCTGGTGTGGCCACTTTTAGACTGTTTTGTGTCTAACAGCTTCTGATCTAATAGGAGAAAGAAATTCTAGATATTAAACCAAGTATGTGCCATGAAAACCAAGAACATGTTATTAGTTCAACATTTAAACTCTTTGGCCACATTTCTGTGGCTACTTCTGAAACCACAGTGAGACATACCCTCCACAGCTGCATTAGGCACCGCAAGATAGAGAAATAGTTGCAGAAACCTGAAGTAGGTGACAGACTGGCTGTGCCATGATATCTGATACTACCCTGGCTGTGTATCAACTCTGTTAAAATTTCAGCAAAACGTAAGGGTAAATAAGAGTGAGGTCTTAACCACGGAGCTGGTACCTCCTGGGACACTGCTTCATAGAGAAACCCACTGTTTGAATGGCAGCATTTCACACACTCTTCCCCCCGCTTCACCCTTTCCTTTCTGTCAAAAGATAGTCTTCATTCTTCAAATACATACATTGCTTGCGATGATTTTATTATGCAGCACAGCCCTGTGCTAAGTTGTTTTCTCAGTTAAGGACATCCTCCTACAATGTTAGGTGTGGATTTCCACTGGCCGAAAGATTGTTTCCTGCCTAAAGATGCCTTTTTTTAAAATGCATGTATCCAAAGAATGCCTGTTAATGACAAAAAAAACCAACCAAACAAACAAAAAAACCCCACAGAAATCACTGTGAGCTGCCAATATTAGACAGTTTCTCATTCTGGATTGCAAAAATTGCTCCTTTATCACTGAACAGTGTTCAATAGCTATTCCTTAGGCTGCAATCTTAAAATTGCAGTCCTATTGTCAGTATTTCACTTAGTCATATTTAACAGCCAGGTGATGAAAACAACTGAAGTCTTTAAACCTCTGTACAATTGGTAACTTCAAACACAAGTAAATTTGTTCCATGCTATATTAAAATGATCCATTTTCACATAGAAAATTGATCCATCAGAATTACCAACCTATAAAAAGTGTGCTTCAAAATCAGTTTTGTGCAATACCCATTAAATATAACCACAGTTTATGACTATCACCTTAACTGTTAGTGTGGAAGGACTTTTAAGCAGTAGATATTCAGCATCTAGTTGGAGGACATGTCACTGCTTTCACAGAGAACATTTACTGCCTGTCTTTTTCTTCCTTTTCTTTTTTTTTAAACTATGTGAAATTTAATTCTAGATTTTGGCTAGCCAAATCCAGTATTTGAGACACAAGGAACATGGACCCGAACATGACATTTTATCCCGTTTATCCTTTTAGCATGATGCTAGTAAGATTGAGTAACACTCCCTGTTATTAATGGACATTGGCTGATTTGGGTGTAATTTGCATTGGTCAAATGTTTTGGGATATCTGTATGACCACTACCATCACTGTCTAGGGGCAGAGGGAAATGGTCTTCACATTAATTGTAGAAAATACTTAGCTTTTAAAGCCAAGATACACAGATTGGAGGAGAGTATAAATACACTCACTGACTTGTAGGACAGTTTTCTAGAGATCTAACTTAGATGTATAGACCAGAGTGAGACTAGGACCAGGTGGAGATTAAAGCTTTATCTTCTCAAGAAGGAGGAAAGAAAATTCAGTAGGATTTGCTGTGCACAGCTACAAAAGCACAGTGATTTTCACGAAAGTCAGCAAGAACATTTTTCACCAGTGTTTCTCTGAACTCATTGAAACTTGTAAATTCTTTTGCCTGTTAGAACAGATCCTATTATTAGTTAATTAACCTGGGAAGTGCATGCTTAGAAAAAACATTGCCATTTGCATTTCATAAGCACCCCTAACTGTGTAAATTCATAGGACCTAAGCTGAAATTGGGAAAAGAGATAAATAAGATGTTCCTAGAATTAAGCCATTTTTATCTGTAGGATTATTTGATATATTTGATTAAAATTGGAATTAACCTGTTATACAAGACAATCTTCCTTAAACTGTAGTGGACAAGTATGAATCCATCGCACATGCTGCACATCTTGTCTTATTGGCCCATTGAGAAACTACAATGGCTGCACATCTTGTTCAAGAATAGAAACGCACCAACATAGTAATGAAGTTACCTCCAGCCTGCACAGCAATCCAAATCTCAAAGCTCACCTCATATGCAAATGTTTGAAAGAACTGATTTGAATCATGCCCAGAAGGTTGACACTTGAAGGCACTGTGAGAAAAGCGAACGTTAACAAAGAAGTCACTTCAGGGAAACAAGCATGCCATGAGGTCCCTTGCTCTGGAAAGCAAGAGGCTTCTTCAGCCTTGAGTCTATGACTTGGCTGAACTCAGTTGTGACATGACGGGGCGAGAAGGGGTGATGCAGGCTAACAGTACAACTTTTATGTTGCTTTCTATTTGGAGTCCGGAAATCCAGTTGGGAAAAAAGATCAGAGGCTTACATGACTTGGCAAGGAAATAGAGATTCGGGGCAGAGAGGTGTGTGGGCAGGGAAAGGGTCCAAATGTGAATTACTCTAATAAAGTTGAGAAACATTCAATTCATACAAGTTCTTCCAAGTTTATCGGCAGCAGTCCTAAATTCACAGCACATAGTAAGGCTTGCATTTAAATAGCTTCTAATGACAGCTGTTCGAAGAGGTTGTTCAATCTTAAAACAAAACAAAAATAAAGCCATTACATTCTTTGTCTGGAGGAAAGTTCAGGGGAAAAAAACAAGGATGAGAAAGCTGTGCAGCTGGTCAAGGTTAAGAAGAAGATCTAATAGAAATATATGACACAGTTTCTCAACGTGGAGAATTTTCTTCACTATCTTTGCTTCTGTGGAGACTTTGTTGGACTTTGGTTTTTTTGCAGTACTGCTGTAACTTGCAAGTGCTCTTGACTAATACCTAGCGAATAGATGAAATAAATAAAACTTTGCCCCTGCCTTCCAAATCTGTATATTACTGTGGTGGGTTGACCGTGGATGGCTGCCAGCTGCCCACCCAGCTGCTCTCTAATTTCCCTTCCTCAAAAGGACAGGGGGTGAAAATAAGACGGAAAAATTCATGGGTCAAGATAAAGACAGGGAGATTGCTTAACAGTTACCATCATAGACAAAACAGAGTCGACTTGGGAAAAATTAATGTAATTTACTGCCAGTTAAAAGAGACTTGGATGGTGAGAAACAAAGATGAAGTTAAAAGAACACCTTCTCTCCTCCCCGTTTTTCTCAGCTCAACTTCACTTCTTCATTCCCCACTCCTCTCCCTCCTTGGCCCTCCTCCCTGAGCGGCACAGGGGGATGGATTTGGGGGATTGTGGTCAGTCGATAACAGGCCCCCTCTGCCGCTCATTCCTCCTCACACATTTCTCCTGCTCCAGCTTGGTTCCTTCCCACGGGCTGCAGTCCTGCAGGATGAACCTGCTCCAGCGTGGGCTCTCTGTGGGCTGCAGGGGGATCTCTGTTCCAGTGTCTGGAGCACCTTCTCCTCCTCCTCCTTCTTTCACCTTGATACCTGCAGGGCTGTTTCTCACACTGTTTTTCCTCACTCCTCACTGCTAGGCAGCCTTTTGCCCTTTCTTAAACACACTTCCCAGAAGCACAGCCGTGCCCTGCAGTAGGTCCCTTGGGGCCAGCTGGCACCGCCTGCGTCCAGAGCCAGCCCCGGCCTCTCCCCACAGAGGCCACCCCTGCAGCCCCCGCTGCCAGCGCCTGGGCTCCTGCACCCAATACTATTCCTCATGAAATGTTAGCAATAAGGCCATAATTTGGCCTTTAAAAAAAAAAACCAACCAAAAACCAAAAGTTAAAGAGAGCGAGGGTGAGCATATGCCAAGGGACAGAAACCCAGGTATGCATGTGATCTCCCTACAGCACCTCCTGCTTTTCCCATGCTTGACTACTTGCACTTTAAATTCCTCTTAATACATTAAAAGGGAAATGTTAACGTGTTTGCCATTGATAACCAACTGAGGCAGAGCAATTACAAATTATACTGCATTTTTCATCCCGGCCTCTCGGCATTCAAGGAGACTTCTCCCAAAGACTTTTTAAACATCTGCCGGTGAAGTGCAGTCTCAGTGGGAGGAGGAAGGACTCCCCACGAGCAGCTTCTGTGCTTGCCCTCAGGCAGGCTCGTTTCCCATACTCGGCACAAGCACAGCCTGTCTTGCGAGAACCCGAAACTCGAACACGCCCGATGCAAACCGAGTCCCACTAGACATAAATTTTACTTTCACATCTCCAGCCTGCCGCCGGGGCTGGTAGGAGCCTTGTGTCTACACTGAAGATATGCTTCCAGGGGGTGGTGACAGCTCTCAGAAGAAAGCAGCGAGTGAAAGGGGAACATGACAGGGGGCTCTGTCTGACATGGACCTTAGCAGCATGGGAGAGGTTGCGGGGACGGCGGAGGGAGTCAGCCCAGCCTGGCGGGGGACAGGACGGTCGGCATTAATTCTCACCCTCAGACAGAGCCTTCTACCAGCAGCCCAAATCAAAAAGAAAAGTTTGCTTTTAAATCATAAGGAAAGTTTCAGGGTGTTAAAAAAAAAAAACCAACCCCCCCCCAAAGTAGTTCATCATAAATAATGTAAATTACAGTAAAGCAAATTTTAAAATGGACTAAGAGTAATATACATTTCTGATCAAAACAAAGACTATTTACCTCAAACTACTCACACACAAACCAGTATTTTTTGATAACAAGATCGACTTCTGCCTTGACTGTTTATGTGTTTTATTGACTTGTTTGAAACTCTTGTTGGGACTGTTAAGAATTTGGAGTAAAGCAGTGTGTTGTAGAGACCAGAAACACTGTGTGTGTGAAGTAACCAAGTAAGCCTTTTAAAACCTCAGGAACAGTTTAAGAAACAACTTGAATATTTTCAAATATAAGATTTCTATTTCTAGAACTAAGAAATGAAAATTAAAATCAGAGATCATAATCAGTGGATAGTTAAAAGCTGAAGCTCAGCGTTTACGCGTGGATTAATTTCAGCAGTTGTGATTGATTACCCGAGTCAGAGAGCAGTTTTGCTTCCACTATAAGCTGGCTTTATCACTTACAGAATTCATCTGTGCTTAAGTGAGAAAAATGCCTGTTCACAGTTAACAGTCTAACCGCTCCATACACACTCTGGAAAGAAAACAGGCAGTGAATGTAAAGGCAACGGCAGCTTTTGGGCAGAAGGACTTGGATTCCCTGAATTTCACATTACTCTGCCTGCTCTTGCAGATGGAGCAGGCTGGTGGAGCGGAGCCTACAAAAGATACACGCTGCCACATTTGTACCACAGACACACTTGCTGACCGAAGAACAGCCAGTTTATAAATCGAGCCTTGAATCGAGAAATCTGAGCACTGTGCCTTTGTTCTTATTTTGCTGGGTTTGTTTTGGGGGGAAAAATACCAATGCGGATCTAGCATTCCTAGATAAAAACTATAAGAAGTAGGGGCTGGTGGTTGTCTCTGCTTTGGTCTGAGACAAAAGGGAGCTGGCAGTCATTTGCAAGAATAATATCTTTCAGAGATGCCCTTGAAGAATATTATTATGAATTGGCCTTTGATGACTAGTGAAGTATATTAAACATAGGATCGATTCTTCTTTAAAGAGAGTTCTCTAAACATAATTGCACAAATTTCCGTAAGTTTTAAGGTCAAGGTAAATTAGAAATATGCACTGACTCTATTACAAAGTTCAATCAGAAAAAACAATGGTCTGTCATGGAGCAAAACCACAAGTATTTGGATTGTAACAGAAATTCTTGGAAAGCTGATTGAAAAATAACTTCCAAAAGACATATCTCACTTTCCTCATACGTAAGCGAGCAGTGAACATCTCTACTAAGTACGGAACACAGTATTAATAGGGAGACACTCTTAGCACCACTGAATAAAAAACCACATTAAAACATATTTCAGAGACATATTGGAAGCATCTATCAGCAGTAGATTGTATTGACACATTCAGAAAGCCAAACTGAGTCCCAGCGTTACCGGGCTGGTAGGATCTGTCAACAGTGCCAAGATAATGTCTTGAGTTTGTTAAGGAAAAAAGCACGTCACCTATCAGCTATCATCTTCGGCCAGCATCTGGAATAAAACAAAATAGCTCTGCAAGGGGGCTTCATGCAAGTCTCCTCTGCCACAACAGTTAAACACAAGAGAGGTGGTAGAAGAAGCGCAACAGTCTGGAAACCCATATGGAAAATAAGCAATTAAGAATAAGCAGCAGCCATGCCATCAGGCCCTTTCTGAGCACGCCATTAGGGCTGTACACGTCATGTCTAATATCCCCAAGCGTTTTGCTTGGCTAGAGTCTTTTAGGGACAGAAATTCAACTAGGACTTCCAGAAGAAGACAGGGTCCATCCTGAATGAACAGAAATACTGTCTCACAATGGCCGTGCTCAGGGGTTATAACACATGAATTCACTTAAACGTGATGCATCCCTGGAGAGAAACTAAAACACTTGTTGGCACAGATCGTCTTGAGAAGGGAAGGGCTAAGAGGAAAAAGTTCTTCCAAAAAAGAGGCTTACTAGGTCAAAAATCAACCCAGATTCACCAGCCTGGCCACTTTCCAGGTATTTCCTAACACAAGCCCAAACCAAAGTGAATTTTTAAAAAAGTTACCAGAAAAATTACAAGAGTGGTAAGTCTGAGCGTTTGTGCTCCATGAACATACTCTCCATTTGAGGAGTAGGCAAAGGGCCAACTTGGTGCTGTGGTGAAACTTGGCACAGGTAACTCCATGCTGACTACTGAATTTCTCCACGTAGTGTCAGCTGGACGGACCCCGATGACGACAAGAGACCACAGTCCCTTTCATAGGGAGTTCTGGGAAAGATCTGTCTGAATTAGTCTTGCAGGCACAGTTTGTGAAACCCTATGAGCTCTTCCAGGTTCTCTAGCACATAAATTGCAATATAACTCCAGAGTGGTTATTGTTAAAGGACAAATAAGTATTTAGCAATGAGTTCAAGACAAAGGAACAAGTAATTGCTTGTTTTCTTCACAGATTACTTAGACTGTAAAATAGAACTTTAGGCAAAAAGTATCAATTGCCATTAATTTCTAGCTCAGTAGATGGAAAATATTTGTGGTACAAAGTGAATGCCAACCCCTGTAGTGCAATATTTTCTCCTGTCTGTTTAAAGATAACAGAGGGGAAAGTGCAAAGGAGAAATGCCGCCAAGAAAAGCCACCTAAACTCTGCTCGCGATGAAAAGAGCCTGGAATATAACATGGCACCAGCTCTGCAAACCAATCTTTGTGCAAGGAAGTAAATGTTAAGGCTTGAAATGGGAAACAGAAGGAGGTCATTCTGCTTTTATTGAGCTTTTCCTTCTTGTCAAACCAGCGAGTTGTGTGTTGTAGTCCTTACGGGTCACTGATAGCCTATCACAAAGCCCCCTCTGTTTGGATACCGTCCCCGAAACCCCACCAGCCAGCAGAGCAGAAACACTACAGTGAAACTACCATCCAAAGAGCTGCCTGGCACAATAGCTGCTGCTGTCATGGTAGGACAATAAAGTGGATTTTATGCTGGTATATTTTTCTCATCATATGCATGACAGAAAGTCTAATGGGCCTTGCTAGTTTCTTAGTGGCTTTTAAGGCCCTATAAAATAGCCTACTATCAGTTCGATCTGTGTTCCTAAGATGTCTGCCTGAACATCAGAGAGCTCCAGCAGGAGCTATGTTTTCATTCCCCCAACCTGCATGGAAGAGATAAGCTAATTAGCTGAGAAATTAGAGAGGGAAACTATTAGCATCACAGAAGTGAAAACGAAAGCACTATGAGAATTTATAGATGCGGAAGACCTACCCACCTACTGCTCTCTAAGATCTGGTGGGGTTTTGTTAACATACCTTTTATTTTCCAGGGGAAAGCAATTCCTGCAACAGTCCCGATCAGCAGGGACTTGTTTAATGTTGGTGGAGAAACACTTTATCCTTCAATAGTCTACTTGCAGTTGAATCTCCGATTTTATAGAGTTTCAAAAGGAGCCTATTTCTAGGGGACAAAAAGATTGAGCTTCAAAATTACTGATGATAGGAGCTACAGACAGAGATTTGGGTAAGCAAGTAGAAGGAGAGATGCTTCTTTTCTGATCAATACTTCATGTCTGGCCACTGAAGTTGTACCCCTCTCCCTTCCCTCCCGGCAGCCTGCGACCGTCCTATGTCAATTCACTTGGTGCCAGCTCCTTTTGTGGGACTGGTACGTCCTCATCATTACCCCGTATCCATCGTTATCCTCAATTCAGGAAAAAGTGCAAAGCTTTTTATTTTTCCTTTCTCTCAGTCTTGGTTATATCGGGCTGACCTATTGCAGGTGAGTCCACGGAGACAGTACTCCAAGAATAAAACAGATGGATTGCATAATGTTTTTACAGCATAACTTACAAACTTCATTCTTAGAAAACAAAGAGATTGATTTATTCTGTTTTCAGTTTTACACGAATCCAGATTCGCTGTCATGCTCCTACAATCACACCTGGTAATTTGTTAATGAAAAAATGCAAGTCTGAATATGTCTACTGCACAAACACATGCTATCATTAGCCCAGATTCTGCCAGACTCCCTCATGGTTAGGAATACCTTCCTTTGCAACAATTTCCCACAGATTTAGCAAAGCTTTCCATGGACTAAGCCTCATACAATTTGAACATCGTTAGCAGAGTCAGAATGGTGGTCTAGACGATGCTGAAGTTTTGCAGAGAACAGTTAAAACTTGTCTCTGAAATAGCTCACACGCAACTTCAGACTTTGAAAACTCTCAGGTTCAGGTTAATTTCCAGAGATTACTTCCATGGTTGACATTCATCCTGTCTGAAATGAAGGCTGCAGAAAATGTTACACTGGAGTGACATTTATCTTGCAGCAGCTTTTATTTGGACCTTACAGACTGATGGCAAAATATATCTCTATCCTGCAAGCAAGTGCATCTAGATGCTGAAATTCTGCAGAGCAAATACAGTTACATGGGTTTTGATGATACAAAGCAGAGAAAAATTGGAACAATGAAATTTTTGTCTTCTTTTAAAAAAATGCAAAATATATTTTAAGTTATGTAGCCACCACATGAAAAAATAGGCAAAACAAAATCATACAATCAGGGAAAGTCCAACAAATATTTCACACATACTAATCATACACATAGAAAGTCAGCTGCAAAACACTTCATTTTTAACTCCTTCCCTGGGAGATACGAAAATATCGTTGTCTCTGCTAAACGCTGCAGAAATCAAGGTTGGTGGTATAAAGGAACAGCAAGAAAGGAGCAGACCTCATTCCCCTAAAATCATTTCTCTCTGAAGTTTTCTTCCTAGCTCTGACCACAGTTGACTTTTCTTTCTGACTGACGAGGAGATCCCCTTTCCTGTCACATCTCCTGCCACATTTCTTTCCTGAGTTACTTTCCAGGAGGCTGCAGACCCCTAAGAGAGGGAGTACTACCAGACCTGCTCCAGACTGCCCTAACAGCACTTCTTCATGACTACTCCCATGCTCCCTTCTTGCTGCTGGAGTGGTTCTCTTTGTTTCTCTTCCCTGTCTCACCACAGATGCATTCCCATAAACAGATGATAAAGACCAAACTCACTCCCTTAAAGGGATTTAAGGGAACTACTCTTCTGAATAACTCCTTTTTTACCCCCAGCTCCTTCTCAGAGAACTTCTGTACATAGCAGCAAAATGAATGCAACAATCAATGCCGTGTCCCTTTCCACTTAATGTTCCTTTAAATACTTAAAATACATTCCTTTAAATACGCCGAGCTTTCTCAGTGCCAGTTCCTGGAATTCCTATTACCTTCATGTGATCCCACAAATGCAAGCAACTGTCTAGGGAGAAATATGCTCCAAGAGCCAGCTCACGGAGGGAAACATACTGCTTCGCTGCAATGGGAAATTTGACTGCAGGATACCCAGACTACTTCTACTTCAGGCTGAACAGGTGTATGACTGCACTAACCCGGTCACGGTGCGTGGGACTACTCAGCTCAGTGAGGTGATTACAAGTTAATTTTGCAGCAACGTGCCCAGTACTTCCCATGCTATTATATACAAAAAACCCTTGCAGCCGCTACCAGTGCTCTCCCAACAGTGTCATGAAACAGGGGGCAGGCAGAGATGCCCCCACCCATGGAAGTGGAGAGGTGTCTCGGTTTTTCCAGAGTACCTAGGTCAGAAGAGATGAGTATGCATCACAGCCTGGTGTGCCCAGGCCATTTTCAGGACAGAAAACACTTGTATAACCTAAACATATGTATTACAGTGGTACCCAGCTCTCCCACAGACATCTGGGAACAATCTGGTTTCTCGCACTCCCCATCCCTCTCCCATGCATCGCAGTGTAAAGACACGGGATTATGTGACCCAATGTTCTACAATAGTCGCTTTGAAGAACATGGAAAAAAGTAGAAGTTAATAAATCTCTCTCAATACCCTCTTGAAAAGGCAGAAAGTTTTTCATCAACTGTTAAGGAAATGTTTCTTCTGTTGACTAGTACTTGCACTAAACATATATATATTTACATAAACATTTTGTATATTTACTGTTGGTTTTGAGAGACATGATACACATGTCACTGAGGTCAATAACATTTTAATTGCTAAAGAATTTTTTTTCAAAGCCACCTGGGAATGGTTAAACAGGATATGGGGCTTTTATTCCTGCTTGCCTTCACGAAGTGAGCTCTTATTCTCTGCTGTACATGATAGTTGCTATGCATACAGAAAGAGCCTTAACAATACTATTCTGACATTTAAGTATTTCACCCTCTGTGCGGGACAGCCTGTTTGTGTTTTTAAGCTTGGTTCGTGGGCCAAATGCAAAGAGACCACTGTGTGACTCTGAGCTTATCTTCTGTACACCCATCTAAAAAGGTAATGCTTGGGTGTGTCAGGTATCACCTGGGGATTTAAGCAAGAGGGTTTTTGCAGTTAACCCAATCCCGTGACCTGCTCTGAATTACCTTTGATTTGAAGGCAGTTTAGTTTACCAAACTGCCCCTTGCGTTAATTGGAATCAAATTCTGCTGAAATGTGGGTGCACAATAATTCCTATTTTGCCTCATTAATGGCTCTGTACATATTCTGTTACACCTTAGAGCAAAGGTGCTGGTGAGACACAGGTGAAGAAGGTTGTTTTGTTGTGATCACCTTCTCGAATCTGGTTTTCTTTGCTGAATGTTTTCGAAGTATCAGCATCTAATTATCCTGGCAGTTGTCTATACAGAGGTTAGTGCCTCCTTGGGTAAAAGCGCTTTCTCATCATTAAGAGAAACAGTATTACCTATACTACGATCACTTTTGTCCATCTTTCAGCATCTGGAAAAGCAGGGTAATAGGCATGAGCTCTGTCTCATTTCTCCTCATTACTGATTGCAAAGTTCGTATCCAACCTGTGTGCAGAGTGGTGGTCCTGGTCACTAGACAGGCACTCTGCTTGTTTGCGGACCTTATATATGTTCCTAGTCAAGGGCTGCCATAGGATTTTGTATTGATGCCACAAGGGAACTGAGCAGGTAATAGAGGAAGACTGTCTTTACAGCAAATTGTACAAAATGGCTTAGGCAGCAGCTAAGTTATCAGCTGGATTTTAGACTCAGGCAGGGAGCTCTGGGGGATTTTTCCAAAAGGATTACTGCTCCAGTGTCCCTGTGAGCCACGCTCATCATCCCACGCTGGGCTGCTCCATGCTGTCACTGTGTTAGCCCACAGAAGGCACGGCAACCGCGGCTGCGCTGACGGGACTCCTGCAGTGCCCTACAGCATCCGTGGGATCAGCTCTGCCCCTACAGCCAGGATCAGCTTCTCTGGCAAGTCAGATTACTCCATTGCTCTCCAGCAATGCCTCCTTACTTCCAGCCACAAACTATTGCATTGTGCAGAATAGGCAGCAAGGGGACGTTTTAAGAAGTTGTGTTTCAGAAAAGAGGGATATTTGATGCAACATCAGTGCCGGTTACTTTCAACAGTTTACCAAATTACAGCTGTTTTATAAATCCTTACTTGTGGCAAGAATAAATAGCAACCGAAAAAGGACCATCAACCAGAATTGTGCCTGGAGAGCTGGTGTGTTGCTAGAGTCCCCATCCTTCACTATACCTGCCGGTTTTGTCACTTCTATAATTAGACAATCAGAGACACATGGCACATATCCCATCTCCTCCTTCTGCAGGCTGACTTGCCCACTTAGGGGATGGTGTATATATAATAGATATTCTGCGTCTTACTTCCACAACCGATGCAGAGACAGAGGCTTTACAACAGAATCACTTATGTTGACCTAGGGGACACATGGACGTGCTTGTACACAGCAATTGTTATCATCTTGCCACCCTAATCATTCCTTGAGGTCTGGTGCCTTTTGCTTACGGCCCTCTAGGTTTTTAGAAGAAGCCAGATTACTGGTTATATGTAAGATAGACATTAAATATAACTTTTGGTAAATGAACAACACCTCTTGAAAATCCTGCTAGGAATTGTCCCCAGGGTATTTCCTTTGGGAGAACCTAACTCAATTTTGGTGATTTAAAGGTTCTGTCTAGTTCTTTTAAATATTCCTTTGACGTTGTATTGCTCTGCTTGTAATAGATTGTTATTGCCCTATATTGAGTTTGCAGAGTGAAGGTAAATCTTTTGTGATGTGATTGTGCTACCCCAAACTCAATATTGTTCAGAGGTCCTTTATAACTCTCTGGTTTCACTGCAACAAGCGGGACAAATTTTCATTTTTACTCTTTTAGATTTTTATTCTCTGTTCTAAAACTCTAAGGGACTGTATTTACAGGCAATGTGTAGTGCACTTTTCATGAACTGAGAACTCAAATGCCATGGTGTGACCACTGTTGTTCCCTTTCCCCCAACCACTGATTTACAACATATATAGGGAGAGAGAAGGAGAGAGAAAGTGCATGTGTGTCCTGGCGTCCTACAGTAGTATTCCTAATACTGTAGAAAACCAAAAAGCTTCCAGTTCTGATATCACGTATATCATGGCAATTCTTGCTTTAGAAATATGTAGCATATACATTTTCATATAATATTACCAGCCTAATTCCTTATAATGGTACAATAGGTATGGCAACTAGCTACATACTGCAAAAGACTTGTTGACGTAGGTAATGAGCAAATGGCAATCAATATACTATACAATATATAGCTGTGCTTTTTCTATACTGTATCTATACATGCAAATGCATACGTAAACACACATACAGTGGAAAATTTGCCTATTTTTACGTCTGCCCAAATGGTTTTTTTGAGAACCCTTCCTAGATGGACAAGTGGTGTCAGGTACAAGCACACAATACTGACATCTACAGGTCAGGAAACCTTTCCTTTTTGGTGTTATGGGCCCAAAATGTCCTGAAAGCATTTGGAGCCTTTGAGTGCACGGGACTCTGGCACAGGTCTTGAGTTTCTTCCTAGGTTGC
The DNA here is from genome assembly GCF_000690835.1 of Fulmarus glacialis. Classification (NCBI taxonomy): domain Eukaryota; kingdom Metazoa; phylum Chordata; class Aves; order Procellariiformes; family Procellariidae; genus Fulmarus; species Fulmarus glacialis. The sequence continues at coordinate 23,931 of NW_009226602.1, read as the reverse complement.
ATGCACAGAGCCAGCGAGAGCAGCCGCTTGGCTCCCCAGCTCCTGTCTCAGATTGCCAAGAACCCTCTGGGTCATGGAGGGTAGCCCTAAGCCCGATTTTGAAGTAGGCTTTGCAATTGCATTTCAACAAGTGCGCATGACAGTCCCATCTCAAGGGCACCGCCCCTTGCTCTTGTTCATCACACACCTTGTGTCAGAAAGGCTCCCCTTCTGCCCAATTTCCTAAAAGAGGTTCAAATAATAAAAATAAGCAAAATTTTAGAGGCAGATCATATTTCTTAAATGAGGCAATCCACATATTAAATTCCCTCTCCCCTCTTTTTAGAATATTTGGTAATGACAGTGAATGTAGGATGGGGTTTTAAAATTTTGTCAGGGAACTAGTGTATTTTTGTATGAGGATATTTTCATTTTGCATTTTGCCAAGCAGCTGACTAGACAGAAAAATAAATTAAAGAAAACTCTCAGCTTATGGAGGGATCTCTTTAAATGTCAACTGTCCCCAAAGCCTTTGTGTTTCCTTAGATGCTTTGACCCCTTTTAATGTTCAGGTTTAATTTAACACAGACTGCAGAGGCAGTGTTTCTTCTAAGGAAAAAAGGAGCATTCTTTTTTTCTCATCTTTGTATTAGCAAAAAATATCTGTACTGCTTAAGGCTATTTAGAAGAGAGACTCAACATTTATGCAGGTTAATAAAGCAAAGAAAGAAAATAGTTTGTCACTATTGTGGAGCTCTTCTTGTTTCATTTCGGTTTTCAGTGGGGTCTCTTTTTTTTGTGTGTGTGCGCACATACTTCTGGGGAGGTAGGATTTCATTAGAAATGCTAAAGAAAACCAACCTTAATTAGTCTGAAACACATCAGTAAACTCAAGCTTGCTGGCGCAGAGTCATGTAGTGTGAAAGGCAGATACACTGGGGTCAGTCATGGTGAGTTAGTGGTTTAGTAAGACTCCCATGAGTCTACCTCTCAAAACTATAAGCAGTCAGCAAGACAAAATAGCCTTGATCAGCATTCAAAGTCATGCCTCTCTGGACAGGATGGTTAGCTACAGTTTTCTGCCTACTAATGTTGCAATTATTCCTGGTGCCCTTTGTATCCTGGGTCTCTTATTCTAAAATGTTTGGCTCAAACCCTTTTCCCAGGTGAGGGTGCTTTGACTTTCTGTAAGTTAAAGGTCCTTTGTGAGATGTGGCTTTGACTCAGAGAACACAATCTGCGAACATTTTATAAGACATTTTGGGCTAAAACCCGCTCTGACATTCAGGCAGACACCCCATGCAGTACAGGCAGTACTGGCCGGGCCAATAGACGTACCTGCAGTGTACCAAAGACCTTGGGGTGAACTAGGCTGAATTTTTATAGCGACCCTTAAAACATTTAGAACACAACAAAAAACTTGTTTGTTTTTTTTTTTTAACATACCCAGCTGAAAAACTGAGACTTTGGACTTGTTGGGAATGCTTGTAGAAGAGTGGAGATTGACACTCATCAAAGTCCCAGGTTGGATGCAGCGAGGGTGTCTGTGTTCGGTATTGGGCCACAGATGTTACAAAGGGGATAATGTCCTCACCCAGACCAGTAACTTGGCTAGATTCAGTCCATTTCAGTCCCCTTACGGGGACTCCATTCCGACAAGAACAAGGGATTTAAAAACAAAAGTCTCTTGAGGGTACAATTTCTTATTTGGTAGCTTTCCTCTGGGCACAAAGCTGAAGCTATCTTGGGAGGGAGGATGAGAAGGTCTAGAGCAGAGATTGCTGGGCATTCACATGAATTTTGGAGCAGAGACTTGGCAAAACAAATGGAAAAAAGAAGAAAAAGTTTCAATGCTACTTTCAGAATTCCGGGTTCTGCAATAATGTGAATTGACAGAAACGCCTGGTATTGAATTGAAAAAATATCAACACTGTGAGGCTGTTCCTGTTGCATGATCAGCACTGCAGTGTTGGCAGCTAGTACCTAAACAGACCCAACTAAGATATGCATCCACAAAACCCCAAATATGTTCCAATCCTACCTATCTATTTCCTGAACATAAAGCAACAGCAAAAAACCCCAAAACATCCTTGCATCCTCAAGAGCTTCTGCTTCCCCTAAGAATTGCTGACGTGACTGGAGAAACCACAGAAACAACCTGGAAAGACATCAGGGGGAGGTTTATTGTATTATAAGAAGCTGCCCAGATTACTGCAAGGAACATGGTAAAAGTGCAAGATGCTATTGGAGACAAGCCCCAGCACAGCCCAGTGAGGTCAGGCTCCTGCGGGGGGCAGGCAGAAAAAGGGGCCCCAAGGCCAGTGTTGCCGACGTGACTGGAGAAACCACAGAAACAACCTGGAAAGACATCAGGGGGAGGTTTATTGTATTATAAGAAGCTGCCCAGATTACTGCAAGGAACATGGTAAAAGTGCAAGATGCTATTGGAGACAAGCCCCAGCACAGCCCAGTGAGGTCAGGCTCCTGCGGGGGGCAGGCAGAAAAAGGGGCCCCAAGGCCAGTGTTGCCTGTTTTGTTGTTTTTTTACTTCCATATCTATGTGGACATCTCTCTGGCTGATGTTTAGCTTTCTTTGTAGCGATTTTATCGTTGCTACATAACACATCCCAATGCATTAACAAAACATTAAAGCTGCTGGGACAACCCAGCTGATCACCAGGCTCCGATACGCCGAGCTGCCATCATCTGTCTTTTCACCGAGTGCCTTGACTGAAAGGAAGCTGGAAATAAGAGGCGAGAAGCCAGTGCCCAGTGACACTGCAGGGACCACAAGAGGAAGATCGCCTAACGCATTTTGCTTTCTTATTGTTAGCTTTGTCTGATCCTGAAGTACAGGTGCTGGTAGGTGAGTTTTCCTAGGGTCACTCCCCCTCTTCACACTCTGCATTAACTCCTTCGCTGCCCCATGGCGACAGCTGTCACGCACCCCATGTACAGCATTTTGAGAAGTTATGTGGAAAATCGACAAAGAATTTACAAAAATCTTCCAATGGTGAAGGATCTGGGATGGCAGAATTACACTGAAAACAAGAAAGATTATAATTTCAGTCTTCCTGGAGCCTGTCTCCTTTGGGTCACATATGCACAATAAAGCTTAGCGATTTTGTTTCCTAAGGAAAATCGTAGCTTAATTTACACAAAATGGAATTTCTGAATTGTGAAATGGTTCCTTCTGTAATGGGTAGCAGAGAAATAAAATCAAGCACCACCTTTCCCTCCCTTATGGGTCCTTTGCCCCTCTTCCCCAGCCTTTGTGGGATCTGTTTTTCCAAAGAGTTAAACTGGGTGGTTCTCAGGGGTTTACAAGAGGCATAACTATTCCCGAAAAACAATCTGATACAATGGAATTTCTGAATTGTGAAATGGTTCCTTCTGTAATGGGTAGCAGAGAAATAAAATCAAGCACCACCTTTCCCTCCCTTATGGGTCCTTTGCCCCTCTTCCCCAGCCTTTGTGGGATCTGTTTTTCCAAAGAGTTAAACTGGGTGGTTCTCAGGGGTTTACAAGAGGCATAACTATTCCCGAAAAACAATCTGATACATTCAACTTAGCAAGGCCCTGCTC
>NW_009226602.1:0-20355 GCF_000690835.1 Fulmarus glacialis | reverse complement strand
GGGAGGCTAAAGCTGAGATCAGCCTATTCTCCCCTCAAACTTTGATTCGCTATTGAATTCCGCCTAATGACGATGACTTTGCCATCTCACGTTCATCAGTGGGCTATGCGCAGAACAATGCGGGCCCGGCGGCGTATAGAGGGACATTGTTCCTGCCTCCCAGTTGCTCTGTTTGAGCAGCATCACGTGAAAATCCTCATACACGAGAGACATGTAAAACCAGCAAGCGGTATTACTCTCCAGGGTGCGACGGTAACTCAAGTCATACCTTGTGCATGGGCGTTTGTATTTATGTGATTTCCTGTTGAGTTTAGAAAACAAAACCAAAACCTACAAAAGAATAACGTATAAGGAAATACCAGAGAGCTGAGTGGAAAATGAAATGCAGCGCTTTGATGGAGGAGTCTTGTGCATGTCTGCTGCACGTCCAAGTGACTTAATGATCTGTGCTAAAATACTACACCTCAGTTTGTACATCTATGCATGGCAGAAAACAAGCCTTTTAAATCCCCGATGCCTCACCGGCTTATAAATAGCACAGCCTTTAGCAAGTCGGCATGTTGCCCCATCACTACTAACCACTACACAAAAATTCACATGCAGATTTCTTTGCCATTTTAGAAAAGTGCCCTAGCCAGGAACAGCACTCATTAGTCCAAAGAATAACTCCATTTTCTTTACTGTCCTCAGAATTTATCCATTTCTGTCTGAGATTTCCCAAGCAGACATGTGTGTGTGTATATCTCACGCGGTACCCGCAGGGTGCTGCAACCCAAGCCGCACAGATCGTGCTGTGGGACGCTGTACGCTCGAGGTCAGCACACACAGCAGCACTATCTCTGGGACTGCGGGACAGTCAGAAGGTCAGGCCGGTGGCCAAAATCCTCTTCTCCACTCGTGTTATTCCACCAGGTGCCAGCCCTACCATACTGTAATAAGGACCACAGTTCGCAGTATTGGTTGATCTGGTTTTTTTACATCCCCATTCTGCAGTTCCAAAGTTATGGGGAGGCCATTACGGGTGCACATTGTAAGCAGCAGGAGCTGAATCTTGCATGTTACTTTAGTAGACACAAGCAAGAAGACAACAAAAACCTCACATTTTCTAGACTCACTTTCCTCTTCACACACTATGTAACTCTTTCACTGCCCGGCTCCAATAAATAACACGCTCAGTACACGAGCATTGTAAACTCTCTGGGGAGAAAACAACAAAAGACGGGGAAACAGTAGTCCCGGAATGAAGCATTTTCGATGCTAGCAATTGCTTGGAAACTACAAGGAATTTGAGTCTTTCCATCGTTCTCTCAGCTCTGTCTCTAAAAAAAACCCCCATACCTTTAACAACACATTCAATTTCATTATTTCAAATATTTTTCTAAACTACTTTTGCAACTGAACTAGTTTATTTTTCTGTTCACTGCAGTGCACATAACTACTCAAACTAGGTGCTTTTTTGAAGTGGAGCCTGAATGTGTTAGCTCATCTTTTACCAATCCAGCTCAAAGAGTATCCACTGCAAACAGGAGTTGCGTGCCCTTTATTTCTTTTTCTGCTTTTTTTACAGTAGCAAAGACATTTTTAAACATTTCACATAAGACGTTCAACCCAAAGGAGCCGTTCATTACCCAGAGGCAGCAGCAAAACAAAGTAGAAGGAAAGTAAAAGAAAAACCCTAATGCCACATATCGAAAAGTATTAGACATTTTTAGGTTGCTCTGCATGCACACACATCAGCTTGACTCAGGAACACAATGTCTAAAATCATGCTAGCATCAACATTGCTTAGGGACGAAGAAATCCATTCCCCCAAGCGCAAAGCTTAATCTGATTTTTCCCACAAAGGCTATTATGAGGTTTTCACTTGAGTCACTAGGACAAACTGATGGGGACATCAAATCAGGTACTAAACCCAAATTTACTGAAAATCAAAATTTAGCAGGTTTGTGGAAGTTTAATATACAGTAATTAATCTCAAGAATAATTGATCAGAAATAACTGGTGAAAATAGAACTTTATCCACAGGAATATCAACATCACTGAAATAACCAAGATTGAAGCTACCTGTTCATTTATAAAAGGACTTAACGTAGGCTCACGTTTAGTAAGGGCACTGAAATTTGTGCGCATTAGATCACAAAATACTGTAACAATATTACCCTCACAAGGGAAGAGAAACTGAATTTCAGAAGCTGGCTTTTTCTTTTATTATTGGCTAAAAGGTCTTTTAGTCCTTTTTCTGATTATACCAACAAAAGAACAAAGAAAGATCTAAGTACTGGCAAAGAATGTTTTAACCCATGTTCCCGTCAAAGGGAAACAAATTACTCTGCCCTTATCTCTGAAAGGGGATCCAGTCTCAGAGTAACTTGGCCTCATGCGAGGACGTGCCCAGTACCAAAAAGGAGAGCTCCAAAGCGAAAAGGAAACATTTGGCTTTGTGATTATTTTTATTACCAGCTACATCCTTTTCCATACCAGGCACTCATGTGTTAGGATTCATTTACTTAACTGGTCATAATTTCTCTCCCTTTTTAAGACAGTGGCAAATAAACCTCAGCTCGCTTTGCGTGTGTCTCTCAGCCATTTTGAAAGATAAGGCACAGCCCTCCTGCGGGATTATCGCTCAGGGGTTTATCAACCAAATGCCAAAAGAGAGACTGCATGGGCTGGAAAGTGCGAGGAGCAATGCCTCATCAAAACCTGCCTTTGGAAGGAAAGTGCAGAGCCCCCGTGAAACGCCTTTGCTTCTGCGGTTGCCATTTCATTCTTCTGTTTGGCTTATTTTGCCTGGTTTCTCAGCTGCTTGCTTCACAAGCCTGGTTTGTACTTTGGAAGGTGACTGCAGTACGTTGAGCAACCTATCAGACCTGAGGTCTTCCAATGATAGCAACTTAAGTCGGATACCAGGCAGCTCTGTTAAAGCAATGGATCTGCTCACCTCACGTAGATGAGCCCCTGCTTGCCTTGTGGGCAGTTTCTTCCCCATCTTTCCTAGGACAAGCGAGTCCCACGCTCATTCCCGAAACACCCTGGGTTCAACCCCGCACATGTTACTCCCAACAACCTTATTGGTGGCCCGTGGTGGATTTCACACCTAAAATTAAATTCCAGTTTGTTTTGCATCGAAGCAGCACCCCTATTACCCCTTATGCTCAGCTCAAACCATCTCATACTACGCTAACACCTTGACCTGTCATTGCGACAGGGGCAGAAAGTGGCATTTCTTTACTACATAGAAATATATAGGCAAGAGCCACTTATAGTAACTACATAGATTAATGATTCCTCAACGTCTAAAGCCAACCCGCACTGTTGGTTACGTTCATGCAATTACACTGAATCTGGGACAGTTAACAGAAACGTGAAACAACATTGCCGGCCTTTAGGAAACCTTTTAAATATAGGCCACTTTTTAAAATGGTCTTTGAACAAAATATAACTGCTTTGATCAAGAGTATGTCAACTTTTTTTTTTTTTTTTCATTTTGCTTCTTTTTTTTTTGGCAGAAGTGTTTGCAATCAATAATTATTTCATAAAGCAAATGTTATTTCAGATGGGAGGCAATTTTCAAACCTCCAGCCAGCCTATTAATCATAAAAATCTAAAAATCCTAAACTTTGGGTCAATTGTTCACTGTGCAGGAAAAGTAAAAAGATTGCTGTAATATCATGTTTTCTTCCATCTTTCACTCATCTTTCAAAACTCAGATGTGAATGGATTTTTCTCCTCTCAAAGCCTCTCCCCTTTAAATGCTTGTTGTCGATACCACTGATCAAGTTTCTGAGAAATGACTTTATGTAAAAGATAGAGCAAGATAAAGTTGCCACATTTCGTTTTATCTTTTTGGTTGAATTATTAGGACTTAAAGTTGTGGTGACAAGACTGCTGCCTTCTAATAGGCCTTGTTGCCATGGGAGTGGGCTTTTTGAAAAGAACAAGGCCCACGGCCACCAAGACCTTTTTTTGGTATTATTTCCATCCTCGGCCAACACAGAAATCCTTAGTCACAGACAGGAAAATGCAGTGTAGTATACACGGTAACACTTGCTGACAGTGAAAAACAAAAGGAGTGGAAGCTAATACTGCAGAAAGCTGAATTGCATCACAGCCTACAAGCAAAGCATTTCTCTTCTGTAAAAGAAATGCTTTGTGCATCCAAACAATTCCCTCGCTCTGGGTCTCTTCAGAGATAAAAAGGAAAGAGGGCTGTCATCGTACAAAGTAGGCATTTTGGAACCGACAGGAATTTATCTTCCTCTGGGAAAAGAAAACACCATGTGGCAAAAACAGCAAAAAGCATCTGCCAGTGGTCCACCAGCTCTGGTGCCCGGCCACCACCTACACCTGGAGCGGGATTAGCCACACAGAGAGGATTAACAGGGAAGGATTTGCTGTTGGTGTGGACAGGGAGACCTGCTTCTGCCACCCCCATACGGAGAAATGCCTTCAGTCGAATAAAGAGCACTTAAAGCCCAGCTGGTGGACTCCATCCAGAATCACCCACGGGAATACAAAGATCAGGGAACAGGTTGGGGAAATCTGGTGCTTTTCTGTAGGCAAATGTTTAATGTCTGCATTCGGTTAAACCTTTAATTAAAGAGGTCTATCAGGTAAAACTCTGACTGCAAACTGATTTTTGCAATTTAGCACATTCTATGTGGGTGAAGACTCTCAGATTTGTCTGTAGTCCAGCAAAGCACATTGCAGACTTCTGGTAAGAGAGATGTAAATATAATGTGGTGGCTGACGAAAACTCCAAACAGCTTACCTGAGTGACAGATATTCACTATTATTTTCTACTCACGGCAATTAAAAAAAAAACGCTTTACTAATACCTAAGTGTTCTTCTTTTTGAAGAAGATACTAATTTAGCTGCAGTCTAAGACAAAAAAACATCAGAAAGCTAGAAAGGGAGATCTCCATAGATCCCACTGAAGGCAGTTATCCATGCATTCTATCCAGCTTTTATAAATCCAACAAAAATTGTGTTATGCTCCTCAGGAATTTCCCATATCAAAAATGGGCTTATAAGAGCACAAAAATATTTTTGAAAGAATGCATCAGTAGCAAATTGTAACACACAAACTGACATAAACACGCACACACTTTCCTAAGAAGCTATCTTTCCAGACAAAGGGTAAGAACAGAAATACACAAACAAGTTAGTGTGAAAGAGTACGTTGAATTGTAAAATGCATCTCATTTGGCAATGCCAGGTTGCTCTCAAAAAATGTTCTACTTGGTTTATCCAGTCAAGTTTTAAATGATGGTGCACTTATTCTTCCTGTACAGCCTCAGCACAGCTCTGAATATGGCATGTTTATTTGAAACCAGGTATCATAGCAAGAAAAGTCTTCATTTTTATTCCCCAGAAATAGAAGTTAAAATCAAAATGTTTCCCAAAGAAACCATCATATCCAACGCCTTTTGCAATTTTCAAATTCTTTTCAGCAAACTCCCAGGACAAGGGATTGGACACTACCCTCCCCCCGCCGTAGTCCTCTCCTGAGCACAGGTTTGCTGTATTGAGGCCGGTTAAAGCCCCGTGGTGAAGCAAAGGGTAGCAAGTCACCTCTGCCTCCCACGTCTTCAAGGATGATTGCCTTGTTTGAAATTCAAGCCCCACAATTGTGACAAACGCTACTCCTGCGAGTACCTCAGTAACATGCTTAGACCTTGGAGGGATAAAGCCTCCACAGGGCAGTAACTCACACACCTTAGCTGAGCCTTATGGCAGGAAGGCAGGGAAGCTGCTGCTGACACTTAACAAGTGACTTGTCTTAAAAAAACAATAAGAAGAAAAACTCAAACCAAAACATCAAGACCCGCATTGTATTGCACGCTGAGATGAAACAAGAATAAAAAAAAAAGAACCGAAGCTATTTATTTCTCTTCCTGCTTGTGTTACCATCTAACAAACTGATACATAAGTAAAGTTACTGGGTAGAAAATGCCTAGTGCCATCCCTGCCTCCTTGGGAAACAATATTCAAAAATAACCAAAATATAAAGAAAATATTTTTTTCCCAACTCTGCTCCTTAGTCCCCACCTTTAAAGCAACAGCACCAAGAAGAAAATAACCAAACACCTTTACATTACTGTTGTTTTTTGGTGAAAATTGTTTCACCTGTCTGGGATAATCTACCTGAAATTTTAAAACATCTTAACAAATGAGCTCAGTTAAAGCCAGGTTCATCAAAAAGAGAAAGCTTGATTAATATAAAAGATATTCAATGTATACCACCTATTTATTGCAATGTGGCTCCTTAATGCTTAGCTCTTCCCATTTTTGCTGATTGGCAATGCTACTTCTCATGAACAGAATAGGATTTTTTTCTTCACATGCCAGAAAAATTTACTAGCAAGTCCTCTGAAATTAAATTGTAGTCAATGGTATTACTGCAGTTTGCACTAGAAGAAATTGTTTAGGATGTCACCAGAGGGCATAGTCCTGGAGAAGAGTTTAATCAGGCAAAATTACTGCTTACTGGTAGTTTATTATAAGAACTGCAAGAATGTGTAAATCTGTAGGTAAATGGAGCTATTCCCTTGATACATCTGCAGATACTAGTTTAGTTGGATAAAACCTTAATATTCTGTCTTGAGCAGTTGACCTTGAGCAATTTTTATTTCCTATGAGCAAACAAACAGTTGCATAGAAATAAGAGACTCATTTTCAATTGGAGAAGCGAGCAGCTGGTACTACAGGTCAAGCTGGATGGATCAAGGCATCTCAGCAGCTCTGGAGAACAGGCCAGAGCAAGTCTCCTGGAGCAGAGCTGGGAGGTGGATGTGGGTGCTCTAGGGGAGGGCCCCTGGGATCACAGGGGTCTGTAGACAAGGCAGTTTCTTTTCCTTTCTCTCCCCATCTCCCAACACTAATCTGCACTGCTCCTGCAACATCCTCCTTCTCCTCTTACGTATGGGGCACTCATCTTCAGTTAACACCTTTTGCTCAAAAAGGTGACTGTATTTGCATTTACACCCCTACAAAATGCTCTCTTAATTCTCAGTCTGCAGTGCATCCCCCAAGTTTCACTTTCAGGCATCTGCCAAGTTTTGGGGAAAAGGGTTATAAAAGGGATTGGGGCTAGGAGGAAAGGACCAGATATACTGTTAGGAGAAGAGTCAGGACCACAGGACTTTCTACTCCTGCATCCATGAGAAAGGGCACATGATAGCTATCGACGCTTGGGATAAAATGTGAAGTACTGGTATTACTATCAGCTATTATATGCGTGACTAATTCATGCTACAAGTGTAAATAGATAGTTCATAATGAAACAATAAGCTGTCTTTGAACCCTTGCTTACTGTTAAATGAATGCAATGTTTAGTCAAAAAGTATAAACAGAAAGAATAGGTGTTACAATGTGAAACAATTCTGATGGCTGTCATAATCTATTTTTAGAATATATTTAAAAATATTCAAGCAAAATAAAGTATCTAAATAATGACAAAGCAAGTCAAATAAATGAGGCTTATGACACATAGATAAGTCACTCAGAACATACTGAAGAAGAATGCGTATTTTAAGCATTAAAAGATTGTATAGGGAATTGAAGACTGGAAAGTACTGGTAAGATATTCACTAGCTAAGGAACATCACAGTTCTCTGCTTACTTTTCTTCTAACTACAAAGAAAAACATCAATTCATTTCCTGGAACGTCTGTGCATACAGTGTTATTCCTCATATACACAATGTTGTTCTTCCCACCAAAGGACGTATTTCATTCTCTAATCCTAAATTACATAGACATCACTTCAATTTAATTTATGTAGGAGGAATGTCAAGTGTCCATGAGAGTGGACCTCCTGGGAAGCATTCAGAAATGTAGATGTAAGGCCCATGCCTGTTCCTATGTAATCACATACATCTGTAGAAGCAGAGACTTGAAACTGAGTAGGGATATTCTCTCGATCCTCACCTTTTTCCAGGCGTTTATTTCAGAACTGCCTTCATTTTTATTGCTCAGTACACTTAGTATTGATCTTCTAAGGTAGTTTCATAAGGGTCCGGATATAGCACTTTGTAAAGAAAATTATCAGGCAGACATCTTTATAAATGTCACTGTGGTAAGTTCCACCGATATTTCCAACTATGCTCAGGTGGCTGAACATTTATACCAGAGTCTTCCTCGCGGACCCCGAGCGCCTCCCGTGCAAGTAAACAGCTAAACAGATCCACATTTCCATCTCACCTCCTGCCTCCACACCCCTACAAGCACGTGTTTTTACACCGACTTTCTTCTTTCCTCTGAGGGGATGGTGTACTGGGGGGAAGCACAAATAAAAAGCCATGGTCTTTAGATTTGATTTGAAGGTGGCGAGTTTTGTGGTGGTTTTGATCTCCTCCAGGCATTCCATAATCGTGGGCCAAGTTGCCTAGAGATCTTTGTCTCCCACACTTCCAAGTCTCTCTGTTGTGGCTGACAGATCCATTGTTTTGGAAGCATGTAGCTGTCATGGGAGGTCATGATCTCCCAGGCGTGAGGCAGTCCCTTCCCTACTTTGGGTTGGGCTTTGAAGATAAAAATGGTAAATTTGAACTTGGGCGCGAGTGCTTTTGATAGAAAGCCTTCCCTTTCGCTCCTCGAAAGCTTGTGCCAGTAGGCAGTGGGCATTGCAACAGCAAACCACAGATTACAATGATTATTATTAACATTATGGTTTAATAGCTGAAGTCAGCTGGGTCAGGGCCCATAGTGCCTGCGACAGTGCAAACATATAGTAAGTGGCAATCGCTTAGCCAAAGCATTTACATTTGACCTTTATATTCCTTCCGTTCCATCCCCTAACTTGTCACGAAAAAACATCCGCAATGACATTAGTGTAATGTCAAAGTGATATTGCCTTATAAGTTTAATCTGAGGATGAAAACTGGAAGTTCCTGAAAGTGAATCCCGTGCAAACCATTTAGAAATATAGACATGAGGCTCATGCCTGCTCCTATGTGGTAAAATTAAAGAAAACCCACACCAAACATGTTTACATTACACCACTGGTGTGGACTCTGTGTCTTCCTACATTGTATCTGTAACATATACTATTTCGGGGCATATTACCTCCCTCTGCAAAGGGGAGGTAACATAAATATAAATACAGGCAACATTTGCTACCACTAAGCTAACAGGCATGTGCTCAATTGGTCCTGACGGAGCCCTTCCTTATGGTTTCCTCAGGAACCAAGCCTGCCGCTTGTCGTGCAACTTCAATTTTTCAGTTGTGGGGGTTTTTTTTCCTTCCTACGCTCATGCCCTGTCATCTACGGGTACCAGCAGAGTGGATTAGAGCTGCCTGTCAGCTTTCTCTGCCTGTGCGAGCTCACAGAATAGCCTGGGCTCACAGCGCGCTGGCCCTGCTCCTGCTCCTCTTGGCAGAGAAATAAGCTCCGGTTTCTGGCAGTGCATCCCCCTGGCACACGACAGATGTGGGGCTGCCCTTGCCCTGGTGCAGCTGGGTAGCCTAACAACGGGACTGGCCAGGTGCTCCCCCAGCTTTTTCTGCTGTTACACTGGAAGAGGGATAAAGCATGTTTATAGCGGTATATCAGCATGCGTACAAAGGACCGAACCAGTGCAACCACACTGGAGTAAAGCAGAGTAAAATAAATACAAACGGATTCTACAAGGTTTTAAAAAAAACACCTTTAAAAGCAACGGTTATGTTGGCTCAAAAACTGGTTAATGCTGTCTGCACCCAACATCACGCACCCGCCTGCTCGCCAGCCTGCGTCAGCAGCTCGGGGTTCACTGAATGCTGACCCTTGGTCAGATAACTGGAGAGCCAGGACTGGAAAAAAGCAAGCTCCAAAGGGAAGCATTTGTGTTCCAGCCTGCTCTGAGCCACCTGAAGGAAGCTGCAAGGCAATTCCTCTGCTGGCCACTGTCACACATGAAAGCTGCTGGATCCCTGCTTTCAAAATAGACTCGCCCAATATGCACCTTCTTGTATGGAGAGCCACAGCTATACGCATTAATCAACCAACACTGCCTAAAATCTAGGCAACTGCTGGAAAGGCAACCTGTTGCTGGCCTGTTACCCTAATGGGCAAACCCCATCCTTCAGGGAGAGCAGGCGTGCCGTGCTGGGGGCTGTACAGGGGGCTGGCAGCCTCCTGGCACGCGGCATCGCTGCCCGGTACTGCCACAGGCGCGCAGAGTGCCTGCGACAGCCCTCCGACGGAGGGGACTTTGGAAAGAGCTGGCCGCTAAAACCCCTCTGTATCCTCAACGGTATCCTGAACTGCAGCATACAAAGGTCAAAATCTCCCTCGACCAGGTAGCGTTGCTGCATTATGAAGCCACGTCATCTACTCTAACACCAGGCAGACGAGAACATTTAATTATAGTAGGTAAGCACAGTCATCTCAGGGGCCAGTTTGGGTGAATCAGGAGGCAAGGAACCTTACTGGCATCGTTCATCCCTTGTTCACCCATAAAAAGTTACGTTTAGCTAAGCTGCCAGCCACTACTTATTCACGTGGTTTACAAAATCCATAGGTAAGTTGTTATTTAGAGATGGAAGTGGTGTTAATGGTATTAAAACCGGAACTAACAAGGCACTGTATCATTCGTCCTCACCAAGAAGATGCTCTTGACAGATGCTACAGGTAGAGGTAGTTCAAAGTGCTGAAGGAAGCCTTACCAAGGCAACTAAAGCCTGCCAGGAGGAGCACTTGCTAAGCTTTTCACGATGCACGCCTGGTTCTTAACAACATTTTGTGGTGCTTCCCCTTTCTCAAATGCATTTCTGCATAGAGGGAGTTACTCTCACCAAAGTCCAGAGCAGCCTTTTTCTCTCACTGGGCAGTGTTTGAAGGTCAGAATGCTTGGGATGAGGCGGCTGCACCACGACTGAAATTTGAAATAGGAACCCAAACTGAAATACCCCAGTCGGTATGGTGGAGCAGGATATTCTGGCTTGGGCACAAACATTGTGGATTTAGGTTTTAATTTGCCAAAATGTCAAAAATAATCACAGAAGGTGTTAATGAAAATGTGAAATCTGTTAAAAAAAAAAAAAATTGCCTTTTCTTGTCAAGAGAAGGGGAATAACATAGCTTCTGCCCAGCTTTGCTTGCATCAGTATCTAGCAGGCATGAATAGCACAACTTTTCTCCTTTTTTGTTCTGCCTTTTTCTGCTTGTACAAACCAGGAGCATTAGTACTTGCAAGTACAGTAAGAAATAAAGAAATGTTAGTAAAAAATTAATAGCTTACAAAGCTGAATTTTTTTTTGCTATCAATTTTTATTTCAACCAGATTAGGTGATTATTTTTTTAGGTTAATAAAGAAGGATTAGTACTGAGTTTTAGATTTTAAAAATAAAAATTCATCCATTATTCAAGTAATTAATTACTTGATGAGTAACACTCCTTGGAAGCTACTTCACTGCATTATCATTGTTTCTATTTTGCAATCATGCCTTCTCCTGCTCTTTTATGGTATGAGATCCTCTGAAAATGAGGCAGCATTGGGTAGCTTGGGGTCCAGAGTTTTCCAGATATGGGACAAATCAGGAATTATCACCCAGCGTGGAAAGGGACCCTGAACGCCAGGAAAAGAGTCCACATATTAGTGGTTGAAGGGCATGGGATAACTGTGGTGGAGAAGTGGGGAAAAGAAACCTGATGCGGAGGAGATGACGCCTTTTGTGATATCCTCATGTGCAAACAAAGGGACAGGGGCAGCGGGAAGAGCTCTCAGCTACAGCTTCCAGTGACCCACTTGCTCTGGCAGGGCCTGAATTTGTTGACCTTCAGCATCTAATTCAAATGTTAACTAAACACTTAGGCTGAGTGCAAGGAGGATGTTTGGAGAGCTTTGTCCTCTGAATTTTTATTTCGCCCATTTATTCAGTTCAGTCTCTTTGGGTTTATAGCACAGGTGCTTGTGAAGATCAAAACTGACAGGCTGCAGTGCAAAAAGAGAACACGAAAAAATAATTTCTTCAGAGCGGAGGCTGGGAAAAGGGAGCGTCAAGTGCTATAGGGCAGGAAAATGCAGCAAAAAGTAGCTCAAGTCTCAACCATGATAGCTCAATTTTGTTACAGCAATAACTAACTCAGTTTCTGCTTTAGTTTAATGTACGTTAAATGCAAAAGTAATTTGCATAGGTAAACTCAAGAAATGCCGATTCTTTGAGAAGTAGGCTGGGACGAGAGGAAATGGGATCACCTGACAAAGTACAGCAGAAAGGTTCAAAAAAGAAATGAAAGAGGGGAAAACTCCAGCAGAGAGGGAATGAGAGAGGTCTGCCAGAAAGACCGATATTCTGAACATCTGGCTTTTCAGTTGTTGATATCTTTTATGTATCTTCCAATTTTTTTAAACTAGTTCTTTTATGGCCAAAAGTACTTAGGGAGTTTTTCATCCCTAAAACTCAAGGCAGACAAAATGCTTTCTCCCTTTTAAATGGAGGGGAAAGTGATGCACAGGTGCAGTCATTTGTTCAAGGTCCCCCAAGGAAGTCGCTGACAAAGTCAATTAACGTCTTGTCCACTCAACCGCAGTGCCCTGCAGAGAAGGCGCTTCTACGTGATGTGGGTCAAATTCATTGCACAAGCTATACCCACAGATATTTTAAGTCTATTCCTCAAAAAGGTGGATAAAGCACAGATAACTTTTTATTTCCGAGTATTCCAAAACTTCATCCTAGCTCAGAGCTTCATCATGTGCCAGTGTTTCACCATCATATGTTACATTTATGTAGATGTATGTATCTCTCCATAAAATATACTGATGATGCAATATTTCCATTGTTAAGCTGTCAGTGAAACGTTGACCTTTGCTCCTTCTAAAACAAACTTTCCTGTCAATCAAAATCTTGTTATACATGGATATGACATTAGACCTACGAATAACAATCTTGTTGATGGACAGCTCATCTGCAATGACTCTCTTTTTAAATTGCCCAGAGTTTAAAGCCTTGAACAGCCAACTAACCACACTCCCCTATAACCTGAAAACTATACTTGAAAAAATACAATTCATAGTTATACAGACTGTAAGTTTCCAAAAGCAAACAGGTAAGCTGGAGAGTTGTAAGCATCTGGGGCTACACTTGAAAAGTAGGGGAAGCAGAGAAAAAGTGCAAGAAAACAGCTGAAGGTTTGGTAGAGTTTTTTTTTTTTGCCCTCCTAAGGGGGATGAGGTTTAAACTGGGAGATTTTCAGCACGTTACTTTTAATGACTACCAGTTTAGAACAAGAAAAAAAGGTGAAACAAATAGTAAAATTTAGATTAAAAATAGCTGATTTCTAAACCAAGAGAGTCAGTGACAAAAATTAGAGTAATCTTGGGACTACTACAACTTCCATCAGCTTGATGCAGTCACTCTCTAGGAGACCTCACACTTACTCCTACCTTTGTGATAAAGAAAGAAGCTAGCACCATTGGTTAACATGTATTTACCACTCAACAACTTAGCGTGTAGTTACAGGCAGGTGCCTTGTCTTCAGGTCACAGGGTAATTTGGGTTGGAAGGGACAGCAGAAGGTATCTAGTCCAACCTCCTGCTCAGATCAGGGTCGGCTAGGAGATCAGACCAGGTTACCTGGGGCTTTATGCAGTCAGGTCTTGAAAACCTGTTCATTTTGGTTGAAAATTTTCTCATTACTAGAGCACTTCCAGGGAGCATGACTTCCAAAGGACTCTGCCTCTCCTATCTTTTGTCAAATAAGGACACCAAAAATTACTGTGACAGAGAGGGGGGAAAAAGCATTCATTCATCAGGGTAAATTAGAAAGGATACGCCTGTTTAGGCTGATCATTATAGCTTCCAAATAGATACCTGACTGCGTTTTGTGCCATTTTGCTCGCTCTGCTGCCAGAAGGGCATCAAAAAGGCTTATCTGTTTCCTGCTATACCATTCGTACGCTCTTACCCTTCTTATAACTAGCAAGGCTTCAGTTAACTTGCCAGCAGTCATTTTGCTTAGTATCTTACTTTAAAAGCTCCAGCAAAGCGCAGCCACGTGGGAGTGCAGAACCACAGGGGTCCATGCAGCAGAACCCATTCAGTTTTAGTCAAGTCTTGGCCAAGGAGAATAATTCTCCAAAGACACAGCGTGGTGGAAAAGATCCTGTCCGTCAACGCCTGACCCCTACACGTGTAGGATGCTGAATGATGCAGAAGCACCACATTTATCAAGCACCCTATCAGACACTCACACCAGTATCATTTATATGTGCCAAGACCATTTAACCTCACAGCTTCCTCTGGAGCCCTGAGGATTTCCTTAGGGTGCACTGGGATTAGGAAGTGGATTATTTCCCAAGAGTCCACAGTGTAGCTTTCCCTTCTCTTTTTGTGTTGTCTTTCTCACGTATACTCTCTTAGCTCTAAGTGTAGTCCATGCTTCAAAGCTATGGGAAGGGAAAGCTTTAGAAAAGAGAACATGGCTTGCTGATTTGCTTTTCTCTCACTTCCACCAGCTTTGTAAAGGTAACCAATTTTTTCTGTGCTAATGAGGCTTCTCTAGGTGTAGAGGAAAGACAACACTTCTTAGCTTTACATGGGAAGAATGGATGTTCTTGGGCTCTCCAAAGAATAAAAGATTTGGGTTTTGGGGAATACTGTGAAGCTAACCATCTCCTTGCACTGCAGGAACTTAGTCATTGCTGAGTACCACCCTTGGTCAAAATATGGAGTGCAATGACTGGGGATTCTATCAAGTTGCTCAAGTTTTCACTCGACACTCACTTTGTGATGACTTTGTGGAACTGCTAAGAAACTGGATTTGGGGACAGTCATTGTTATATTAGTGCAGTTTTTGTTGTATAAAGTACTAAAAGTTGAAAAGTGCTGGGTGCTCTTTGACATTACCAGATCCATCCCTGCTTCTGTGCAAGGCAACAAAAAACATGTTCCATCACCTACAACAGGAGCAGACTCAGGTACAGCCAGGACAGATTTCCACAAACCTACCCCAGATGCCTAGCCACAGGGCTCGCCACAGGGTCCCCCCATTCACCCTCTTTCCTTTCTGCAAACCTCTTCTCAAAAAAAAAAAAACAAAACAAAAAACCCCCATGTCTCGTATCTCAAAGAAGATAGAGTCTACATTATTCATCAGGGCCATACCACAGGTCTGTATGATTTACAGATCCTGTAATTTAGGAGAAGACAAGAGAGAAGCGATTGAAAATGGAATTAAGAAAGAAGGAAGCATTATGTTATTCTACATTTAGTAACCATAATGCTATAGAAACACTAGTGTAAGCAGCAGTGTTTCGGTGTAACATCAGAGAAGATTCACTTTTACTAAAAAAAAGTTTTGGATTAATGGAAGTTTCTGACGAGAATTAAGAACTCTACCCCACAAGGAATCCAAAACAAAAAAGTTGAACCCACAGAATGCTGTATCTGAAATATTAGAGTCGAAGTGTTGTTGTTTTTATGGGTGTCACTTTCAGATTTGGGAAATTACAGGCACCATGATAAATATTTCAGGCAGTTGATTACAATGAAAAGTAATTAACCCAGCTACAACAACAGGTGTTGTATGGGGAACTGCTGGCTTTTATCGTGAAGTTGTGGGTGCATGTGCTAAGTGCGTTCATCATTTTCTCCTTTCTTTTATTCAGAGAGTGCCCTGGGGAAAGTATTCTAGTGCCAGCATTTATAGGATATAATGAAACCCCATTAAATATGTATCTGACTGCTAACAACTGTGTAGAGAAAGCATAACCTAACTACGGTTATGTAAAGGCTGTCCATTCAACCGGCTTTGGTAGTAGTAGTAGTCCCGTCTGATCTCATTTACCCTGTACTTAACTGCTGGGTTTGAGTTGAGGGGGAGAACTCAACTTATTTTTTTGTGTCACTTTATTTCATTTACTAATTAACAAATGCACACAACAGGATTCAAAGCTCTGCTTGCTTTAACAGAAATAGTCCAAAATACCTGTAAGAACGAACATGGCTGTCTGTAAATGATTAGGGAAAAAATGTTAAAAGCACAAATTAATAGATGTTCAGACAGGTAGCTGTGGGTTTGAATGCTGTTACACTTGTTCCCTCACACCCCGCTCCTGACAGCCAGGCTCCGGCACACTCAAGCACTTGCAAGGGGAGGATGCTAAAGTCACTGTTGGAATCAGACTCATATTTTTTATTCTCTTTTCCCATAGAAGTTGCCCTTACATAGAAAACGCCAATGGACATATTGCAACCTTCCCCCTCCCCTGAGATAATGCAAAATAAATGCAGAAGCTTCACTCTCCCCCTCCTATCTGCATTTGGAAGGAGACAGAGGAGCTGTGTGTCTCCTTTTCCTGGCTTCCTCTAACTTGATATAAACTTCCCCAGGCTCTGAGGGTCTCAAACAGAAGATGAAATACAGGTGAAAAACAGAGCAGACAAGCCAGCTGAGCTGCTCCTGCAGGGGGAAAATGACACTGGTTTTACTGACCCGAGCTGTCGTCTCTTCCAGACAACGAGACCCCCATCCTTTGCTTTTTTGCAAGAGATGTCTTGGGCTGCCTGGGCCGGTGCGCGATTGGAAATGGGTCAGGAGCAGCAGTTTAGCGCAGGGCACCCTCTGTACGTACGGACTCCTCACAGCCCATGGGGAGAGACAAACTCCCGACTCTTGTAGGGAGGAGAAACCCATATAGTCAGCACTGGTGAGCTGCAAACTCTCTGAACCCATAAACTTTGCATTTTCTTTCCCCTTCATGGATTATTTCTCATTAGGACTACGTGGCAACATGGAGAAGAAAAACATGCCTATAGATTGCTATGGATTTCTTTGCCGATAATAAACTTAGCTGCATGCATTCCCTAAGGAAAAGGGCAAAGAAAATAACATTTTTGACAGCGCTTGTTATTTTTCTCCAGTAGGAATAGATAGGGGGGATGTGTTTGCAAGGCGGGTTTGTTTGTCTAAAGATAAGCAGAATTGTCTCTCTTAAGCCACTTACATGATTTACGAGGGAAGACTTTTCAGCTTCTAAACCGCCTTAACAGCCTCTAAACATGCTCATAAAGTGTAATGTTCCTCCCGTCTGAGGCTGCGTGAGTTCAAAAGTCATCTCCCGCTTGTGCAGAGATCACCGCTGCCTCATAAACTGTGAATTTACGGGGAACAGGTTACATCCACTGACCCCCAGAGACAAAAGCCGAACCTGACATTGATTATTTAATATCTTACTGACAAATGCAGCTCAGAACAAAAAAATATTTGACTCCGGGCATTTGTAAGTCTTTCGGGTTTGGGTTGGACTTTCAAATTGCAGGGATTTTTTTGTGGTGTCTGCCATATTACTTCCCATGATCAAATATAGACATGAGCGTCTTACTGAAAAGAAAAAAAAAAAGGCACTTTCCTATCACAGATGTAAAGCAGTTCAAAAAAGCACCCAGTCACATGAGAAGAATATGACTGCTTACGGTGGCTTCAAGAGCACACTGTGGCAGGTTGAAAAGAAAAAGCAGACAACGTGAGGCAGGTAGGAAAGGTATTTGAGGGTAAAAGGCCCATCGCCACTAGCAGATTTGGGTTTCAGCGTTAAGAGCCTGTCCTAACACTGCTACCTAAATGGTGACAAGCAGCTTTCACTCCAAGCACACATTTATCTGTCAGAAAAGGCTTCTTGGGAAGACTGTGCCTCAACATTTCAAGATTGACTGATAATTTTAATAAAGTCTGTTATCTGGCAGGGGTTGTTTACCCCTGACATTCAGTAACACCGCATCGGTGCGTACGTGCACACGCACACCGCACCTGTGCCGAAAACACGGTCGTTTTCTGGCACGGGGCGCCTTTCCCTTGCAGAAATATTGCCGCGCTGACAGAGGCAGAACGACTTTGCCCGGACGGCTCTGCCCTTCCCCGGCCCCTCGGCGCAGCTCCCAGCAGCCCTGAGCTCGGGCCCTGCCTGGGGCTGCCCCTGCTCGCCCGGCTCTGCACGGCTCCCCGGGAAGATGCTCGCCCACGGGGAGGAGCGAGAAACCGACTGCGGGAAAGCAGCTCTCTTTGTTTAACCAAATTCAAACAGTCCCACTGGAAGGGAAGGATGGATGCTTCCTAGGAAGGGCCCGGCTGCCCGGTGTCTCCTGTGACCGAGGCTGTTTCGTGCTGCACCGAGTAAGGTCTTATGCACATTTCTGCCTGCGGGTTTCTGCACATCACCACGTAATCCTGACAGCCGGAAGGGCTGGTGAATGTACTTGCTATTCCTCTCTCAAAAATATATACATAGAAATTAAAGTCATCATCAAGAAAACTAATTTCACTAAGAAAGCAAAGTAGCTGTAACGACAGGCAAGTGCCAGGAGCTGTTAAATAAATTCCACGGTCTGAAGCTAATAAAAACCAAGCAGCGTAATAGCTTTGGGGAGATTTTCTCCCCATTTTATAAAAGAAAACGTTACAAAGATTTCACCTAGGGTCTGTTTTAGTATTATGCATTGCGTGATTTTGTTCACTTTTCCAATTTATCTTTGGAAAAACCACAATCCCACGTGGGCTATCTGGCAACAGCTTGAGAAATAGCAAGGCGAAGCACCTTCAGTTGTAGCATCTCTTGCCATACATGCAAAAATCCACCTGACCTGAGAAAATCATAAGCCACTGAAAAACTCTGCTTGCAAAAGTTCAAATTGTTGACAGACACACCCTGTGAGCTACTGAAAGGATGCTGCACCCCGCGGCTCTAGGGACTAAATAACCCTGAAGAGGTTCCCCTGCAGCCGCAGCCCTGGGCAGAGGAGCTGAGGGCAAGGAGACCACGCTTGCTGACACTGCTGCCCCTCGAAGAGCGGGGAGGGCAGCAATGAAGACAGCTGGGACAGCAAGGCGAAGGGAGCGGGGGAGCAGGTCAAGCACGGGAGGAGCCGGGCTGCTGCCAGGGCGAGCGGTGGGCGCGTGAAGTCCTGACAGACAGCTTTGGACCCATGAGCCTCAACACTTCCCTGGGGGCAGCAGTGACTTCTGAACCCTGAGAGAAGAATGGACTTCCAGCCATCAGTAACAACAGTTTTCTTCCAGCTTGAGACCTAACTGCTGTTACCTGTGACCCGTTAGCTCAAGTCACAGAAGGATCTAGTCCTGCTGATGGCCAACGTAAATGTTAATATGAAGACACACAACAGAAACTTTAGTTTACTTTACTAAAAACTTAGAAAAATTAAACATAGAAATCACAATAAAGGCATTTGAGGGTGTGTTGTGGTTTAACCTGGCAGGCAGCGAAACACCACACAGCCGCTCGCTCACTCCCCCCGCCGGGGGGGCGGGGGGGGAATCGGTGGGGAGAGAATTGAAAGGGGGAGAGTGAGAAAAACTCGTGGGTTGAGACAAAGACAGTTTAATAGAACAGAAAAGGGAAAATAATAATTATAATGGTAGAATATACAAAGTGAGTGATGCACAATGCAATTGCTCACCACCCGCGCTGACCGATAACCAGGTAGCGATCGGTACTTCCTGGATCACACTTACCATTCATATACTGAGCATGACGTCACATGGTATAGAATACCCCATTAGCCAGCTGGGCTGGCTGTCCTGATTATGTTCCCTCCCATCTTGTGTACCTAGCTCAGTCAGTAGGCATGGGAGCTGTCCTTGGACCAGAAGGATACTTAGCAACAACTGAAAACATCAGTGTGTTATCAACATTCTCCTCATACTAAATCCAAAACACAGCACTAGCAAGAAATTTAACCCTATCCCAGCCGAAACCAGGACAGGGTGCAACATCACAGCCTAAAAATTCAGGAAATACTAGAATTGAAGTTGCTATTACAAACATACTGCAATACCTGCTTTAGTTCTGTTAACACAGACCATTTTCTTTTTTCTATAGGATAATTGCTTCATTTAATGCATTTGGGGAACAAATCAGGACTGTGTGCCAAGAAAGGCTGTTGCCTGTCTCAAGGGTTGCAGAAATCGCAAGTAGTCTAGAAAGCAGTCAAGGGGTGGCAGAGTGGCCTTGCACTTTAGAGCAAGCACCAGAGAGAACCCGTCCTAGGCTGTAGACACGTCCTCTGCTACAAATGTGCTTAACACTGGTGGGCAAGGAACATAGCCAAATTCTTCACAGGTGGGATGTAATTTCTACCCCTCTTGGAAAACCCTGCTTCTGAAAAGCTGAGTAGCAACAGCTGGAGCTGAAGCAGCAATAGCTATGATGCCTGCTACGGGACCATAAGCATCTTGGACTGACCACCCCAAGTTGGTCCAGACTTTAGGCATAGTTTCATTATTTCTCTTCCTGCCTCCGCCTCCCCAAAAAAATCCCAAGCACCCCACCCTACTGCCTTATCCCAAAGAGTAGTCTTGGAGCTAAACTGGTATCTGTGAAGCACTCAAAATACTGAACACACACCCCCCCACCC
>NW_009226601.1:0-761 GCF_000690835.1 Fulmarus glacialis | reverse complement strand
GGTGTTCTATGAAGTACGAATACAATTAAATAAAATAGAGCACCCCAACCGCGAGGGGTGACAAGATACCACGTGGGCATAAGAATACTGCCGCTGGGAAGTCCTAAAAACTCTTTTCTTGAGGGATTGCATGGCCAGACGCCTCTGGACCGCTCTCGTTTGCTTGCCGTGGGTTCGTCCCGTCGATGCAGGGCTCATGGGGTGCCGCAGCATCCCCGGGCGCAGGGGACAGCCAGGTGCTCGGCGGCTTCGGGGACACGTGGGGTCAGCTCTTAAGGCAGGGCAGAGACAATAGGAGCCCTCCTGCTTTGCAGCCCATCCTCCTGACCACCCACCGGGGAGAAGGGGGGAAAGGGAAAAAAAAACAACAAAAAAAAAGCCCCGTCGGCTTCTCAGATTTTTGTGACAGAAGCGGTGTTTAAACTCGGTGTTTCCTGCAGGTGTGCCCTGTGACTACAAACGCTGAATGTGATCTCAGCCAGGCAGGCATTTTCTTTAGTCCTCGGCGTTTTGCCTTTTCACCTCGTAAAACCCTTTCAAGCTAAATAAACCTTATTACAACAGAACCGCGCGGTGCGGCCCGGCTCCCAAAACCAACAGCCTTCCGTTGGTGCCGCCCTTGCTACGTATTTGTTTTTAATTACAGCATTTGCCTGCCCGATCAGCAACGACATCGTTAAAGCAAAACGAGCGGTGCCCTGGGCGGATTAGAGGATGGAGGGTGATCTTCAGGGAGACGGGGCGCAGGGAGGGAAGGGGAA
>NW_009226600.1:727-937 GCF_000690835.1 Fulmarus glacialis | reverse complement strand
CCTCCCCGCGCCCCACAGTGCCATCGCTCAATGCAGTGGCCAGAGCTGTCAGAGCCTCGTTGGGTCAGAAGCCACCGGAGGAGCATCCCTGTGCCTGTCAGTGCTGCTACCCCCGCCCCGGGACCATCTCCTGTGCGGGGGGCCCGGCTCGGGGCGGCAGGGCTGGAAGGGACCCTCGCACCGTGCCTTGCCCTTCATCAGGCTGCCTGT
>NW_009226600.1:0-394 GCF_000690835.1 Fulmarus glacialis | reverse complement strand
CCCTGCTCACCCCAGGCCCTTGCCCCAACTTGGGGCCACCCCATGCCACAGGGCAGGCTCTGCCCCATCCCCTGGTTCTTCTTTGTCCCTTTCCCAGAGCCTCCTCCAAGGCCACATGCCTGAGACCATGTGAGCCCTGTGGTTTCCCCTCCCAGCACCCAGTGGGGAGGGCTCGTGTCCGACCCAGCAGCTTCCTTCCTCCCCAGCAGAGTCACGCTCACGCTGGAGCACAGGACGGGCTGGATCTCTGCCCTGGACACAGTGGGTGCAGCCCCACCAGCTAATATCCCCACCGTCCCGTCCCTTGCATGGGGATGATGCTCTGTGCTAGCTTAGGAGGACCACAAAGGTTTATTGGGGGTACGTGGGGCGTGCTGCCAAGTCCCCCGTCACC
>NW_009226599.1:745-985 GCF_000690835.1 Fulmarus glacialis | reverse complement strand
GGGGCACTCAAGCCGTGGGCTTCAGGGTCCCAACCCATGGGACCCCTGAGCCATGGGGAGACCCGAGCTGCAGAGGCACCCGAGGGGCAGCATGCAGCTCTCGAGGAGCTGGGTGGGGGGCACAGGGCAGGATGAGGCCGGGCAGCTGGTGCCACTGCCCGTCTCGGCACAACCCCGCACCGAGCTGCCCCGCGGCTGCGCCCCGCCGGCCGTCCCACTAACCTTGACAGCGGCCGGGGC
>NW_009226599.1:354-657 GCF_000690835.1 Fulmarus glacialis | reverse complement strand
ACAGCAGCGGCTGTGCAAACAGCAGCGAGCAGAGGCATGTTTGCTGGATCAGCCCTTCCGAAAACCCTTGCCGGGGCCTCCGGTTCAAAGCACCGATACCTGCCCCACCTCTGATCCCCTCCGGCACCTCAGCCAGCGAGCCACGCCTGGAAGCGGCCGGGATCAGGTCATGGTGGCCCTGGAGCAGAATGCGGCCCTGGGCAGGGCCTCCTGTGCTGGCCGTGGGTCAGGGAGGGCAGGGTTACCATGACGGTGCCCACGGAGGAGTTATTGGGGAGCAGCCGAGGCCGCGACCCAGCCGGC
>NW_009226599.1:0-255 GCF_000690835.1 Fulmarus glacialis | reverse complement strand
CGGCGGGGGAGCACGAGGACGCCCAGCATCGTCCCCTCTGAGGGGCAAAGCCCATCGGAGCTGAGAAACCCCAGGGAGGAGGTTAACGGCGGGTCTTGCTCTCTCCCCGCAGTCCGTGGTCAAGCTGGATGGAGGCAAACTCGTCCACGTGCAGAAGTGGGAGGGGAAGGAGACATCGCTGGTGCGGGAGCTGAAGGATGGGAAGTTAATTCTGGTAAGGAAATAGAAATGGTTTTAAACAGGGGGGGTTCAGCC
>NW_009226598.1:676-1411 GCF_000690835.1 Fulmarus glacialis | reverse complement strand
GCATCCAACATGCATCCGCCGTGCAGCCACCACGCATCTGCGTCCCCTCTGCATCTGCCGCGTCCACCAGGCAACTGCCGGGCAGCTGCGGTGCATCCACCTCACATCTACCATGCATCCGCTGTTGCTGCTGTGCAACCCCACGCATCCGCTGTGTATCCGCCATGCATCCGCTGTGCATCCACCATGCCTCTGCCATGCATCTGCCATGCATCCACTGTGCAACCGCCACGCATCCGCTGTGCATCCATCCATACATCTGCTGTGCATCCACCATGCATCCGCTGTGCATCCTCCATGCATCCACCATGCATCTGCCACGCATCCACTGTACATCCACCACGCATCTGCTGTGCATTTCCATGCATCCACCATGCATCTGCCACGCGTCCACTGTACATCCACCATGCATCTGCTGTGCATCCTCCATGCATCCACCATGCATCTGCCACGCGTCCACTGTACATCCACCATGCATCTGCTGTGCATCCTCCATGCATCCACCATGCATCTGCCACGCGTCCACTGTACATCCACCACGCATCTGCTGTGCATTTGCCATGCATCTGCCATGCATCTGCCATGCATCTGCCATGCATCCGCTGTGCATCCTCCATGCATCCACCATGCATCCGCTGTGCAATCGCCACGCATCCGCTGTGCATCCACCATGCATCTGCTGTGCATCCGTCACGCATCCACTGTGCATTCACCCTGCATCCACTGTGCATCCAC
>NW_009226598.1:0-651 GCF_000690835.1 Fulmarus glacialis | reverse complement strand
CCCCGGTGCATCCCCCCTGCATCCACTGTGCATCCACTGTGCATCCGCCATGCATCTGCCATGCATCCGCCATGCATCCTCTGTGCACCCGCCGTGCAGCCACTGTGCATCCGCTGTGCAACCATGACACATCCACTGTGCATCCGCCCTGCATCCGTTGTGCATCCACCATGCATCTGCCGTGCACCCATTCTGCAGCCACTGTGCACCTGCTGAGCATCCACCACGCATCTACCATGCATCCACCGTGCATCCCCCGTGTATCTGCTTTGCATCCGCTGTGCTTCTGCTCTGCATCTGCCCTGCATCCACTACGCATGCACCACACATCCGTCGTGCATCCACCCGGCATCTGTTCAGCATCTACCATGCATCCACTGTGAACACGCCGTGCGTCTACCACACATCCACCTTGCATCCACCTTGCATCCATCATCCACCCACCCTGCATCCGCCACGCATCACAGCTCCGCGGCGAGCAAGGCAAAGCACCGCAGAGGACCTGGATCTGCTGCAACCCCCCCTCGGCACACCCCACCTGCTCGGAGCCCCGGCACGGCTCTACCCCCTTCGCACGGGGGGCACGGGGAGAGGCACCCCAAAGCGGAGAGGCAGCGTGGGGGACAGGGATGGCTGCGGAGGAGGAGGCGC
>NW_009226597.1:0-2977 GCF_000690835.1 Fulmarus glacialis | reverse complement strand
TGGATCGCTCGTTATGTGTCTTCCAACAGCTATCCAGTTTAGGACAGTAATACACTTCTAACATATGTAATTTATGTAATAAATTTCAAAGTGTTGTTCTCCTTTACATGATCCAGCAGAGAGGGCACTGGTCTGGAAACCATTGGGTGCAGGTCCTGTTCCTACCTTTGCCAATAATCAGCCGTTGGAGACATAACTCAAATTCTATGGTTAAAGATGATACATTTTGATAACAGAAGTCCTATTGTCATAGGAAGATGACAAATTTTAGAAATTCATCCGGTTTATGCATCAACTCTGTAACTTTTGGTTGAAATGGAGGATACCTTTCTTCTGAAAATAAATAGAAAGATTTTATTTTCTAACTTCATATTAAAAAAAAAAAAACGAACAACAAAATAATTGCATGATTCCTGTTAAAAATTTTTCTAGTTTACATTGACACAAATATCTCATTCATTCCGTTATTCACTTTCTGTGTTTCATCATGTAGAGAGGGGAAAATAGATTACTTGAAGTTTTTTGGATGAAAAGCCTGTGCTAGTGTCATTGGATATGCTTTAAAAATAACGTTTAATCTTTGATGAAATTTATTCTAAACAGAATTTTAACAAAATGTATTCATCAGCACTTTTATAATTTGTTGACTTTGTAGCCTCAGAAGTTGCAATGCTCTTCTCCATTAACAATTATATTTTATACTTATTTTCATAGCTACAGGATTATGGGTAGGCAAATCTAGATCTCTCCATCTTTTTCTCTCCTGAAACATCCAGTTGCAGAATGGATCATATCCTAAGCAAGAGCCTGAAGCTAGGAGTTATGTCCTCTATGTATTTCTTTGAGTACATCGTAAAATGTACTAGCAAAGGTTGAGGTCTGGTGACACAACATGCAATATGTCACTGTTTGCAGAAAAGCAGATTAAACTGATGAAAATATATGGAGCACTGGATTAGGGGTTGGGAAGAGTCACAGTGTGGTAATGCAAGTTAAGTAAAGCATATGTTTGGCTGAAGGACAGAACAAAACAGGCTCCCACAATCCTAATTTAAACAGTTGATACTTGACAGGTATAGAGTTGATACTTGAAGCCCAGATCAGAATCAGCAGCACTAAAAAGAAAGAAGCTATCGTGTTTTTCATGAGGGTCATGTCTGGGCTCCAAATTCTCAAGCAGATTACTCAGATGACTGTTAATAAACTGATTGGAGTTTTCTCAGAGTATGAGCAACATCCTTCCTAAATGCATCTTCAGAGCTGGTGACACAATCCCGAATCTGATTGCTCCATAAACATTATACAACATTATACTCACAAAATATTTGCGGTAAAAGCTATTACCACTATTATCATGACAATCTTTTTTCCCCCACCTTTAAATCTGAAAACTCTAAATAGCATGAAACAGGAAATTTCACAATGCATTGTTCAGGTAGGTGAGAACTGTTCAAGGAGGAGTCCACACCACACTAATTTGTGCCTACCTTTACCATAACTCACAAGTATCTAAGTTGGTTTAATAAAATGTATTTCTTCTTCCTTGCCTCATTTAAGAGCACAGCAACTCATTGCAACTGTATGAGAAAACACATTAACATAGGACACAACAGCCAATTAAAATTAGACCCATAGAACCTAATTACCTGTATTTGAGATGGCTGCCAAGTATAGCAGAAGTACTGAGCTAGGTAGTGCAGCAAGATGAAAACATCCAAATTTCATAAACTGGCCCCATTACTGTCATATTGCAGAGCTCCAGAAAAATATTTTTGTGAGCTAGTAGTGAGCAGGATATTCAACAAATACACAAAATAAAAATTTGTATTTTCATAATGAAAAGAAAGTTTGAAGTGTGAGGCCATAGTTACTGGAACATAGTGGAAAAGGCCTTTCCAAAGAGAAATTATGTTTGCAAATGAATGACATGATACAGCATAACTGTTGAAGCCATAGAGGCAAAATGGCAATTTATCTCTCGTTGCTGTTTTGTTTTCTGAACTGTTTTTTTAAAGGTCTCAAAAGTGGTAAACAGTGCTGGATTCAAACTAGTCTTGCCATTTCCTTCCCACCTGTGTAAAAAATGAGAGTATGATCATGTTGATTCAAGTGGAGAAAAAATAGTGAGAAAACACCATTTTACTTACAGGGCTTTCTTAGTTTTATCTTAACAGAAGAGAAAAAAATAAGGGTGTGAACATACCCTGTACCCAGTTCTTTCCAGCACAGGTCATCTCCCCAGAAAGACTGCACCCCACTTCGTTCTCACGTGTCCTACAAGGCTCATCTTAGCTAGCTAGCGTGCCTTCCGCAGTGTCCTGGTTTCGGCTGGGATAGGGTTAATTTTCTTCCTAGTAGTTGGTATAGTGCTGTGTTTTGGATTTAGTATTAGAATGTTTTAGTTGTTGCTAAGTAGTGTTTACGCTAGCCAAGGACTTTTCAGCTTCCCATGCTCTGCCAGGTGCACAAGAAGCTGGGAGGGAGCATAGTCAGGACAGCTGACCCAACTGACCGACAGGATACTCCATACCATACAACATCATGCTAAGCATATAAAGCTGGGGGAAGAAAAAGGAAGGGGGAGACGTTTGGAGTGATGGCATTTTGTCTTCCCAAGTAACCGTTATGCGTGATGGAGCCCTGCTTTCCTGGAGATGGCTGAACACCTGCCTGCCGATGGGAAGTAGTGAATGAATTCCCTGTTTTGCTTTGCTTGCCTGCACGGCTTTTGCTTTCCCTATTAAAGTGTCTTTATCTGAACCCACGAGTTTTCTCACTTTTACTCTTCTTATTCTCTCCCCCATCCCCGGGGGGGTGTGAGTGACCAGCTGTGTGGGGCTTAGTTGCCAGCTGGGGTTAAACCACAACACCCAGGAACTCCAGACCCTCCTGCAGGAGGTCTCTTGGTCCTCCTCTGCCTTCATGCCACAGCTCTAGTGTACTTTTATTTCTGTCCAAGCTCTGCTCAGGTCCTGCT
>NW_009226596.1:4337-4622 GCF_000690835.1 Fulmarus glacialis | reverse complement strand
TTTTTAAATTGAATCAACATCTGCTCGGAAAAATGACCATCCCACCTTCCTTCTGCCTTGGTCCTCGATCCCATTTCTGCCCCCATCTCAAAGCCATCCCTGACGGCCGGGTGCCCTGGGGAGGGGACGCTTCCAGCCCTGCCTGTCCCCCGCTTACTTCTCTTGCTTTTATTTCACCACCGATAATAGAAGGCAGATAGCATCAGCCGCGGTTTGGAACAATATTCTGGTGAGATTGTTCCAACATGGCTTTTGGCATAAAAGGAGCAGATAAGAGGGGATGGC
>NW_009226596.1:3538-4287 GCF_000690835.1 Fulmarus glacialis | reverse complement strand
CGAAACGCGGGGGGATGGCTTGGGTTGCTCCCCTTGGACCGGGCCACACATGCTTCTTTTGGAAGACCCCAATAAATTGTTTTAAAGGCTAATAAGTAAAATCAGATGATTGATACGGTTGTTATGGAGGGAGATGGAGCATTGCATGCCAAAAACGGGGCGGCAGGGGGAAGGTGGGACCTGCAGAAGTGTCCGATATTTTACGGTGATCACACGTGAGCACCCGCATCCGCTGGCGCTCCTTTTCCCCCCTCCTTGCCTGGCATCCCATTTAATTCCCATTTTGAAGGTCTGCGGCGATGCCGCAGGCACAAACCAAGCCGTTAAGGGTGGTTGCGGACTCAGTGCTTGATTTTTTTCTTTTGCTCAAAGGAGACGAGCTGCTGGCCCATCCTGTGTGCCGGGCACGGGGGGGTGGGATATTTTTAGCCGCTTTCTTCCGAAATACCAGCTGGGCGGCCGGGGTTTGGGTTGCATGACGCAACGCAGTGGGACCGTGCATCAGCTGGGAAGGCTGAAAGGCAGGAAGAAGTTGGGGAAAAAGCAGATTGCGAAGTCCCCGGGAAGCCGCAGACTGCGCCGGGTGCCGCCGTGCCGAGCGCTCCCGCACCCTGGCACCCACCAGCTGAAACGTATTTAAAAACAAGCCCAAAGAGTCCTACTTGACAAACAACTTAAAAAAAATTCTGGATTTTTTTTTTTTTTTTTCCTCTTTTGTGTGTTTTTCAAATTACAGAAGTTCATGAAAG
>NW_009226596.1:2378-3429 GCF_000690835.1 Fulmarus glacialis | reverse complement strand
TTTTTTTTTTTTTTCCTCTCTTGTGTGTGTTTCAAATTACAGAAGTTCCTGAAAGGGAAGTTTATTGGTTTCAGGTGCTATTTTGGGGGCTTCTTTAACTCAAAAAAAAGGCTTTATTGCCCAGCCGAGGCTCTGGCAGGCAGCTGCCGGCCCCGCTCTGCCCGTGGCTCTTTGGTCCCGTTGGCGTTTGGGAGCCCACCGGCTTGTGCAGGCAAGTTGTCACACCTCATGCTCCCCATTTATCTTTGCCGTGACTCATGTTGGAAGGAGCTCATTGCCTGCCCGAACCCGGTGACCTTGGTGAGACAACAGGGAAGAGAAATGCCGTGCTGCCGGCAACATGCAATGGTGCAGAATGCCGGCAGGATCTTGCCTTTGGGAACGAGCTTGGCCATCACCAGGTCTAGGTTGGCCATGGCCAAGTCGAAGGTGGTCATGGCCCAGTTGGCCATGGCCAAGATCACAGGTGGTCATGGCCCAGGTTGGTCATGGCCAAGTTGAAGGTGGTCATGGCCCAGGTTGGCCACAGCCACGCTCAGGTTGGCCATGGTCCAGGTTGGCCATGTCCAAGTCCAAGGTGGTCACGGCCCTGGTCCACCAAAGACACATCATCTGGCTCCTCCCCAAGAGACAGGCCCTTTCTTTCTGTGGTCTTACATTTTTGCTGTAGTAACTAATGAAAACCCCATGCAATTTTGTTTTAAGGATGGCAAACTTCCTTTATTCCTTGAAAAGGGAAAAAAAAAAAAAATTGCTCGTGGCAAAAGCCATCTGAAAGCCTCACCGCCAGAGAGCCCCGCGTCCATCGGAAGGAAGCCTTTCTACACACGCCCCCTCCCCAAACACTCACGGCTGCCTTGTGCACACGCTGTTGAGGACACCCAGGACCTCAGCCCGGCCAGACCAGCTCCAAACCAACCCAGGACATTCCCACATCCCTCAACCCCTGCCTGCCTCGGGAATGACGAGCAACCAAAGCCAACGATGAGATCCCCGGTTGGGTGCTAACGTTGCGTGTTGCATTTGCGGGGGGGCTTGGAGGGGGCACGTG
>NW_009226596.1:1917-2329 GCF_000690835.1 Fulmarus glacialis | reverse complement strand
CCACGGCCATCCAGTGCCACGGGAGTGAAAATGCCATGCTGCCAGGCTCTCAATACATATATATATTTTTTTTTTTCCAATGACTCGCATCTGACCTTTCAAACACCTGTTCAGCCTTAAACAGCTAAAAATACCCACCCAGCTTTGCATTTGATTTTCATATTGCAACAAAGCTCACTGTTTCCAGCGGGTTCTCTCGTGTTTCTGGCAGGTTCTAGGATGGTCGACCTCTCCTCTGGTCAAACCCAGCGAAGACGGGGATGGGAGACCGCTGGCTGCAGGCAGGGTTGCTCAGGCCGCCCCTAGAAGCAATAAGGGGGCATTATAGATGCTATACCGGGGCTGGGCATATATTTATATGGTGTAAGACAAGCCCAAGGATGGTAGGACCACGGGGACCTTCCCGCTGCCC
>NW_009226596.1:1290-1764 GCF_000690835.1 Fulmarus glacialis | reverse complement strand
CCCCACCGTACCTACAAAGGCTGGTTCTATGGAGCCAAGAAGACCTCGGCCGCTGCAGCAACGGCTCGCTCTGCCGCATTGCTCCTTGGGGCCGAGGCTGGGTGAGGGCAGGGACCCTCATGGGGATACGGGGCCTTTTCTTCCCCCATTTGATGAATTTCTCCTCTCCGGCGTTTTGACGGGCTCATATGTTAATTTTCCTGGGAGGGCAGGCGGGCAGCCTTCGCTTCCCAGCCTGGTGGGCTGCCGCTAATTAAACCACGCTTCATCTGGGCGCGATTGTGGACGTCGTGCACCGAGCGAAAGACTCTTTGACAAAGACATAATCGTCTTGGATATTAATTAGGGGAAATAAAGTTGGAAGACGGCGCGATAGCCATTCCCTAAGGGGGGGGATGCACATGGCAGCAAACCCCGGCTTCCCCGAGCATCCCTTCCGCTGCCCACGGCTCCGGGGCGAATTGGCTCCTCTTT
>NW_009226596.1:0-1179 GCF_000690835.1 Fulmarus glacialis | reverse complement strand
CGCGCCCCGGCGCGTCCCCGCGCCGTGGGATGACTGCGTGTGGCCCCATGTTAAGAAAATAGAGGGTTTTTTCTGAAATCCTATTTTTTTTTCTTTTTTCCCCCTGAAACACACAAATAAACCCCCTGAGCATCGGCGGAGGAGACGTGGGGCAGGGGACATGGGGGTGCTGGTGGCACAGCGTCCCAGCGCCCGTCCCTCCCGGGGCCGGCAGCGGCGGCAGAGCTCTCCCGTCAACCGGGACGGGGCAGGGGAACGGCCACGAGTGCCTGACATTAACATTCAAATTACTTATTGGCAGAAATGGGTTTAAAAATAGGTTTTTTGTGATAAACAAACTAACCTCATACAGGAAGTGAGCTGCAAATACGAAAAACTAGTATGTTGTAAGAGAGCTGGTAGAGCACAGAGCTGCCCCGCAAAACCAAAAAAAACAACAAAAAAAGCAGCAGTCGGGGGTTTTTTGATATTTTCTGGGGTTTTTTTTATGTTTTTTTCGGGGGTTTTTTTTATGTTTTCCCTCCTGCCATGGGGGAAAGGGGAGAACTGAGGGGAGAGAGGGCCGGGGGACCCCGTGCTGCTGGGGGGATGAGACAATTTCTTCTCCACTCGTGGCCCCTAAAATAAAGGCAAAGCCCGGCCATGCGCAACCAGCTTCGCGATGCGAACCCTGGCTTTTAGCGTGCCCGGACTTCAAAAAGCGTTTGCTTCTGCTGTTGAAAAGGTTAAGCAGTTTTCCTACCGAAACCCCGAGTGTGGGCTGTGAAAGAACATGTTAATGAAGAAAATTTCCCCAGGGCTGCTCTTTTATTATCACCAAAGCCATCGAGTTTCAGTTTGAGTTATTTGTATTTATTTATAAAAACAAAGATTAAATAAGTAGAACAAAACCAAAAACCTCATCCTAATTTCTGAGCTAAGCCTGATTTATTCAAACAAAGAAAACTTCCCCCCAGCAGGTAGCTGCAGGCTGTTTTCCCCTTCGCTTTGAGAAAAAAAAACCTGAGTTACCGGCGTGCTGCATGGGAAATATATTTCAGCTTCAAAAAAACAAACAAAAAAAACAAAAACAAAAAGCCAAACAACCATTCAACGGCCCTCGTTGGCTGCAAAAACGAAGCTTTAAAAGTCCGTGGGCTTTGGGGGGCCGGGGCAGCCCGGGAGGTGCCGGCGGCGCTG
>NW_009226595.1:4050-4626 GCF_000690835.1 Fulmarus glacialis | reverse complement strand
AGCCCAGCTCACGGTAACCCCATTTTGCATGGGCAAAGAGGATCAAATACCCCCACTGGGCTCGCTGCTGCCCCACGTTCTTTTAATTCTCTTTGCGATATTTAATTTACAATCTTATCCTCTTTCCTCCCAACAGACAATGAACTGCCACGAGCTGCCTTCACGAGGCAGAATTAAAAAATAGTAACTCAGGCCAGCAGATTTTGGCCCAGGCTAGTGGGTGCTCGCAGGGGTCTTCCACGCAGCTTTAATGATGAGCCACGTTATCTTGTTCCTCTCTGATAAGGGGGTACGTGAGGGGAGGCTGCCCGGCCTCTGCAGCCACCAGACTGCATCTTTTATAACGGTCACATGCCTCCAGCAGGCCTGGGTGGTAATGGAGCATTAAATTATGGAGAGGCAGAATTTCAAATATTTCAGATCTACCTCCCAATTTGCATTCTTCAGCTGAAGGGCTGCAAACAGGAGCGGGACAAGGCGGCAGGGAAGGGAGCTTCCTTCCAGTACAACGTTCGCAGAAGTGAAAAACAACACTTTTGAGCTAAAAGCAGCTGCAGAGCCATTCGGGGTCCAAGG
>NW_009226595.1:2651-3939 GCF_000690835.1 Fulmarus glacialis | reverse complement strand
GATCCAGCCGCTGCATCCCCTACTCATATTTTTACGGACCTATATCGGATGCGAGCCAGGGCCCCGCACGGCCAGCCGTGCCCCCTGCACCTCCCCAGCCTCCCTCCCCACCAGTGCCGAGCTGGTGGGACTGGGCAGACCAAGGGCCCTTGTTTGGGGCTGGAGCGGTTCCAGCTTGGGACATGTGGTCCTGGAGCAGGTGGACACGGAGTGGGAGGGAGGGAGGGCTTCCAAGCAGCAGAAAATTTTCCAAAAGTCGATGCCTCGGACCCTGCCAACTTTCCTCGTGCTGGAGGAGCCCACGCACTTCTCAGCCGCGCACAAGCAGCACCCAGCCATGGGGAGCTCCCCGGGGCACGGCCGCGCCAGCGGCAGCTCTACCTGAGGGAGCAGATTTGGCTCCCAAAATTACCCCCCAAAAGGCGCAGGATGGGGTAAAGGCACCGAGATATTTTCCAGCAGAACAGTCGTAAGCTGCACTAATTTATTTCCCTTTTGCATGTTCTTTACTGAGTTAAAATGGGGTGGAAATTAGCGATGCATCGTGCAAAACTTTTGAGTGGCCCAAATCTTCCTCCCTGCAGTGCAATGAAACAAAAACCTCCACAAAGTTTGTGAAAAATAAAGCAGCAGAGCCTAGGATAGCCCAGCCCTGGCTGGTCAGGGGTGGCCGCAATGCTGCAAGGGACCCCCAGCCGGGGAACGCCCGACCCCGGGGCTGCCCGTCTGTCTCTCCCTCCCGCCGAGCACAACTCCTCCATCAGCCCCGCTGCCAGACCAGGCTGCTGTCAGACACAAAAAAGAGGCAGCTTTGACCCACCAGTATTTTCTAGCTGAGGGAAAATGAAAATATTTCATTACTAGTTCCCAGTTTGTAGCGATGCTACGTTCAGCAGCGCGGCCGCAGGAGAGAACAAAAGAGGCCAGCCGGCTTTCTCCATGGCATCGCAGGCTGTAGGTAGAAACTGCCCTGCCTGCGCGGGGATTATTTTTTGCCCTGCCTGCGAGTGGATTATTTTTTAAAAAATAAATGCATTTTTTTAGGAAAATAAGCAGTACGCATTTTATTAGCATGGCTGGGAACTTCCAGGGTGCAAAAGCAGAGCAGAGCTATACTGAGAGAGCGTCCCTACAATCGGTCGCAGCCGTCTGTTAAAGGTTGTCGCTTCGGTAATAAAAGCTTTTCTGATTTCTGCAATTACACGTGCACGCACAAAGCCGGCCCGACACAAAACCGCGGTAAGTGTTTACAATGGGATAAAGCTGGAGCAAGCAGGAACGCAGCTTC
>NW_009226595.1:1990-2554 GCF_000690835.1 Fulmarus glacialis | reverse complement strand
TGGTCTCCCCCCCCCAATCCACTGGATCTGCAGTGAGCGACCCCCAAAAGCAGAGCCACCAGCACTGCTGTGACGCCAGCACCACCCCAAAATCCTTCAAAGTTTGTTTGGTTTCATCATATGCCGGAGAACACGCGGGATGCCCGAGCAGCCGCAGCTGCACCGAGCACACGGGAGGGCTGGGGACAGCAGAGGTGACCGAGCTCCCCCGTGCTGTTCACTGCATGTATCCCCTGTATCCCACAGGGATTCGCTCCGCCACCCCCCCTGCTCGCCAGCAAACTTCCAATACCTGCAGCGCTGCGGCCCCGAGGATGCTCCGTCCAGGGGACACAGCTCAGACCCGCACCCCAGCCCGCCTGCGGCACTCTGCAACCCCCAGAGCAGCAGGCACGCAGCTCCCCATCATCTCCCCCCAAACCAGCCCTAAACACTCACCTGGGGAGCGCAAAGCACGCTGCTACCAGGTCCCCGAGCCACCCTTCGTCCCCATCCCCTGGCCTGCTCGCAGGGTGTGTAATGGCTGCTCGGCCCCCGCGAAACCCAGCTCCCGGAAGACAAGGG
>NW_009226595.1:0-1921 GCF_000690835.1 Fulmarus glacialis | reverse complement strand
ATTGAAAGACTAGATTTACTGTGCTTCTGTGTTCCCTGCACGGAGAGAAAAAACGTTCCTCTGCATCCCATGAATGAAATCAAAACCCCTCTAGCACATAACAAGTTTACGATCTGCTCCATCTTCCCTACGGCCTCGCGTGCCAGGGCACAGCTCCCCCAGCACCCCCACAGAAAATGGACATTTCGGCAGGGAGACAAGAAGTCCAACTATTCCCCCTGGGACATCTTGCACTCTGGCTGGAACAAACTTTGCTCATCAGAAGGACTTTCCGGGGTGGGGGGGTTTGGGTGCTCCGATTTGGCAGGGGTAAAAAAAGCAACATGGGCACGCTGGAGGCAGTGAGCTGCCCGACGGCATGAAGAGTTTCACATCGGAAAGGAAAATGGATTTTTAAAAATTCGGGATCTCTGCTCCTACCTATTACTTTTCTCCAAAAGGATTTCGCCTCCTGCATGAGATGCCAGATCAGATGCCAAGGGCGAGCCCCCAGCCCCGTGGGAGTGCAGCCCCGGCAGCGGCTCTGCCAGTCCTGAGTGAAACAAATAAACAGCGCGAAGGGAGATGCTGGTAAAAATGTGTCACTCACAAATGATTTAGAAAACTGTCTTTAGCCTGCCCACGTTTGTCAAAGGACAGCAGCTATTTTTAACACAAAGCCTCTGAAATCGCAGGCTTTCAAAAAAAAAAAAAAAAAAAAGTACTGTATCAGTGTCAACAGAATGGATTCTGTACAAAATTAAATTGAACTAAAAGGAAATTGCATGAATTACAAACACGAGTTATTGGCTCAATAGGAGAGTAACTGAGTGATATTATCTGGTCTGTGCTATGGAGAAAATCACATTAGCTGAGCTAATGGTCCTTTTTCACTCCTAAAATCTATTACTCCAGATTTGCTTTGGAAGTCAAGTGTTTTCCATGCTGAAGGTACCTCACAAGATGTAACTGAGACTCGAACAATATGCGGCCATGGTCTGTAATTTTTCCTGGGCAGCATCCCTCACTGGCACCGAAACCCCTGCATAAAACACTGGAAATCATTAGGCGGAGGTGGAAAGAAGCAAAGCTTCATGTTTATTTGCGCATTTCACATGAAAACCTCTCCTTTACGGCTCCCTGGGCGATGCATCTCTCGGTTTTTTCTCTTCCGCCACTAACTTTGTTGGTGTTTAACTGCAGAGGTCCCCAGGGGCGAGCGCCCAGCTCTGTGCAAGGGCTGCGCTCCATCACCCACCTTGCTGCTCCCTGAGCCGAGGTTTACCAGCACCCAGGGGGCCAAATCCCCCAAATCCACCCTCGGCTGCACCCACAGCCCTGCCAGCCGCCCCGGTGCAGCACCGTGGGGCTGCCAGACGGCTGCGGGACCCCACGGCACAAGCCCCGCTGCCGGGAGGACTCCGCTATGCAGCAGCTTCAGCCCCCAGAGACCCAAATCTGCCCAGGACGGGTCGGACACGCGACTCCGAGGCGCGGGCAGGATCCACCATGGCTGCCGGGAAAGCCGTAATCTCAGTGACAAGGTTCAGCCGCTCTTAGGTCCCAGCAAACAACAGTTTAGTGCTGACCCCGGTCCCAAACCCCCTCTCTGGCCACACGTTACGGCGATGCTGTCACTGCGGTTTGTTAGAACAACCCCAGCCCCTCTTGGACAGACAAACACCCGTGTGTGGCACTGCCGGCAAGTTTTCCTGCCCGGACCCTGCTCCTGCTTCCCGACGGAGATCCCCTCTCTGGCCACACGTTACGGCGATGCTGTCACTGCGGTTTGTTAGAACAACCCCAGCCCCTCTTGGACAGACAAACACCCGTGTGTGGCACTGCCGGCAAGTTTTCCTGCCCGGACCCTGCTCCTGCTTCCCGACGGAGATGGTGCTGTGGGGACGCAGCTCTCCGGGGTGGGCTGGAGCATGAAATCGCC
>NW_009226594.1:1941-2887 GCF_000690835.1 Fulmarus glacialis | reverse complement strand
CCTGGCTGGAAGCGATGCAGGTGTAGAGCCCGGCGTCGGAGACCTGTGCCTGGGAGATCCTACCTCATGGAGCAGGGCACGAGGATGGGGACAAGACATAAGCTCCCGGTCCCCCCTGTCCCCCAAGGTCTCCACGCTGACATGTAGCCACCTCCAGAGTGCAGCCACGGTTGGCCCAGCATGCAAACCTGGGTACCAGCCCCAAAGCCTGCAGCCAAGCATTGCTCCAGGGTCACTTCTTACCGGAGGACGTGCCCGGCTGAGAGCAGAGTGACACGGGGGGACAGGCGCAGGGGCAGCCCGTCCTTCAGCCAGCTCACGTGCAGGGGAGGGGACCCCCGTGCTCGGCACTCCAGTGTCACCGCCGCGAACAGGACGCCGCGGACCACCTCCGAGTCATCAGTGCCTCTCTCAATGGCAGGGGGGACTGGACAAGGGGACAGAGGGGCTGACGGGGCTATCAGGGGTGGGTGGCCCTGGCAGTGCCCTGTGGTCCCAGCCCCACTCACCCAGCACGCTCAGCGTGTGCAGCCGTGTGTCTTCACCCGCGCTGTTTCGGGCCAGGCAGGTGTACGCCCCCGCGTCGGCGGCTTGGAGCCCCTCGAGGAGCAGGGAGCTGCCGTCCAGGGACATCCTGGGCAGGGAGAATGGGACAGTGACCTGTGCGTCCATCCCTAATGTGCTCATGGGGCAGAGATGCTCTGTGCTTGGTTGCAACCCAGGCTGCAGGTTTTGGGGTGCGCTGCAAGGCCAGGACAGCAGTTGGGACCCTGACAAGGTGACGGTGACCATGCCAGGCTGCAGCACCGTCCAGGACACCAGGGCTTAACCCAGGACGATGGTCGTCAGCAAACGGCTGGGCTATGCTCATCCCAGCCCAAGCAGGGAGAGTGGGGAGAAGCAGAGCTCAGCCTGCCTTGCACTGCTCTTTTGCACATGGGGAAAC
>NW_009226594.1:0-1922 GCF_000690835.1 Fulmarus glacialis | reverse complement strand
ATGCCTAGCCTGTGAGGTGGCCCCCCCCCACCCCAGACTCCCCGGGGGCCCGAAGAGGGCTGCAGCCCCAGAGGCTGCCCATCCTTCAGCCAGGAGATCTGGGGGGTGGGCTGTCCCTCCGCCCGGCACTCCAGCCTCACCCCTCTGCCCTCCAGCACGCTGTGCTCACTGGGAACCCCCGCACTGGTGATCCGGGGTGCCACTGTACCGAGAAGAGAGGGAGGCTGAGGAAGAGGAGGGGGGGAGGAAGGCTCCCCTCCAAGAAAGAGTCTGCAGGGACCCCTGCCATGCCAGGGAAGCCCTACCTCGCACCAGCACCATGAAGTCCTTGCGCGTCTCGGTGCCCGGGCCCCGTGCCAGGCAAGTGTATCGGCCCTGGTGGAAGGGCTGCAGGGGGCTGAGCTGGAGCTGGCCCCCCCCAGTCACCAGGCCCCGCTCTGGGCTGCTCTCTGTGAGGAGACGGGGTGAAGGGGGCTGCAGCGGTGCTCCTCTGCCAAGCCCTCCCCAGGCACATTGTCATACTCCCCCCTTCCCATCTCCAGGACCCAGGTTTGGGGACTTGGTTAAAGCAGAGAGCAGGGTGTTTGGACCGTGCGTTGCTGGAGGTTTGCAGGAGAAAAGAGCCACTGGTCTGGGGGCAAACCCCCGATGCAGCGGGTAGCCGAACG
This sequence comes from Fulmarus glacialis, assembly GCF_000690835.1. Taxonomy (NCBI): domain Eukaryota; kingdom Metazoa; phylum Chordata; class Aves; order Procellariiformes; family Procellariidae; genus Fulmarus; species Fulmarus glacialis. Next base: position 1,254 of record NW_009226594.1, on the reverse strand, counting down.
GCTGGTACCCAGAGAGCTCATCCCCGCAGCTCTCCATCATATCCCATGCCCACACCCCATTGTTTCAGCCTCAGGAATGAATCTGAGGCCTCTTAAAAACATGCAAGGAAAATGCCAGCCCCTTCGCGCTCTGCCTCCTCCCCTGTGGGGCCCTGCAGTTCTCTCACAGCAGGATTAGAAAGGGGGAAACTGAGGCAGGACTGCTTCAAGTGGGGCGGTGGCGAGGCTCGGGATGGCAGCCTGGCACGGCATCCCCCTGTGCACATACCCAGCGGGCTCCCGTCCTTCAGCCAGGTGACGGCGGGCGCGGGCACACCGGTGACTTGGCAGGTCAGGACGAGGGGGCTCCCCATGTCAGCATCCAGCGTCTCCTGCTGTGGGTCCTCGATGCCCGGGGGCCCTGGGGAGGAGGAGCGGCAATGGGGTGTGTGAGCAGGAACGCGCGGACCAGGGTTTGCTGTCAGCTCCTTGGTGCGCGCTCAGAGGGCAGAGCTCCCGGCCGAGCCCTCGCCGCTTACCGTGGACGGTGAGGATGAAGTGCTTCTCATCCCGGCCGGCCGCATTCAGCGCCACGCACGCGTACGTGCCCGAGCTGGAAAGCTGCAGGCGAGGGAGCTGCAGCTCCTGTGAGTCTGGAAGAAGCAGGAGTAGGGAGACAGGGCAGGCTGGAGCCGGGACTGAGTCTGGGCCACCGTGCCGGCAAGCTGACCCGTCCCCCAGCAGCCAGCCAAGCCCCATGCAAGAGGTGTCTGGCCATCAAAATCTCTCTTTGAGGTCCGAGGCCTCACTGTGCACAGCAGAGAAGGGTGCTGAGCTCCTGGGGAGCGGCAGCACAGAGTTTGCAGGATGCAACCTTGGTCCTTTCCAGAAGGGATCACTCGGCAGTAAGTTGTTAGCGCGTGGTTACGGCCCGAGCTCGAGTCCCGCATGTGGCATCCAGAAGAGCAGGTTAGGGGAGTTAGCGCCCGCCATCGAGAGCCAGAGGCCGTGCCAAGCCCTGGGGGACAGGCTGTCATCCTTGCTCATTGCAATGTACCTGGGGTAACGGTCACCTCCTCACCGAGCTCCAGGACATGGCCATCCTTGTACCAGGTGATCTCCGCAGCGGGGTGGGATTGGACATCACACGCCAGCGAGACGTTGCCATCAATGATACCGTCGATGCTTTCGGGGTTTGCGCCCATGATCCGGGGTGCTTCTGCTCCAGCACACCCCAAAAGACAGTGCCAGCGAGGCACTGTCACTGTGGAAGCC
>NW_009226593.1:19520-21430 GCF_000690835.1 Fulmarus glacialis | reverse complement strand
GGACGCGGGGCGCGCCCGGTCGCCGGAGCGCTTGCAGCAAGCGGAGGGAGAAGGGACACCCACCCCCAAAGAACCCCGCATGCTGCCCCAAAGCTGCAGAGCGATGAAGCCGCGGTTCCCACGTGGGTTTTGTTCTGGGTGTTTTTTTTTTTTTTGTGTGTGTGTGTGTGTTTTTTTTTTTTTTTTTTTCTCCTGGTTTTGCTGTGGAATTTCTTCCAGGACTTTTTGAGTCATGGCAAACCCGTGGCTGCTCGGAGTTTCCATCTCCTGCGCGTGGTGGGGGATGTGGAGGGATTAAATTAGGACGTATGTAACGCTCAGAGCATACACAAATACCTCCTAACGTTTTAAAAAACGTTTCAGCAAAGCCTTGCTTAATTGATGGCAACTTTTTAAAGTTTCAGGATGCAGGAATGGTGTTTGGCCCAACTTTAAAGATAACTTTTTAGAAGTGTCAGGATGCAGGAAAAGTTTCTTAAAACTTCCACTGAAAATACACTTGTTTATAGCCGCAAATCTAAACCAAAACTTTTTATTCCTACTTTAATTCTTGTGTTAAGTTCCAGCTCCTAAAGTCACACAGGTTTCTTCCTTACAGGTTTCTTCCTTTATAAGAAAATGGAGCGGTTTTAATTAGTTGTATGCCCTTACTAATCTCTTAGGTTTCCTATGGGTTTATTACAACACAAAAGAATGGCTTCACAGCTAAAGAAGCCTTTGCATTGAGATACACCAAATTGCACATACAAGCTGCCAGCACCCAAGGAATTAATTGAGTCTCTACCCAGGGAGATCATTATCATGTTTATAACATGTCATACAATAACTATAGACTAAATGTCTATGATATCTATCCCACAGCAAGATACTTGGTAGATTCATTGCTTACCAAATGCCTAATCAAGATATTTCAGATAAAATGCTGGGGCTACAGAGACTTAATTTACCCGAGTTGGAGTTTCCCAGCTGACCCCATGTGCACTCTGCCCAAACTCTGGACATTCAACTGTGGTGCCAGCTATGCCTGCTTGGGTGACAAAACTAACATTGCCTCTTCTTCAGAACTCAGTCCAGCTCTTAGCAGGACTGTGCATCTCCTTTTAATGTTAGGGTACGGCAATGATACCAGTTGGACCTTTCAAAGCATCAATTCAGAACTGAGCCTCAGGTGTAAAATGGTATTCATCGATTTTTAAAATTTTTTTTGACTCTTGAACTGTTTCTCCTTCTAGCCCTTGTTTGATTTTCTACGAGCAAAAGGAGGGAACAGTTTTTGACCAAGTAAATTTTGCGTTACTGGAGAACTTTCACATTCATGAGTCTGAAAGCAGATGACAGGGATTTCCCCTAGATGTGCTTATTGCTACTTTTAACAGTTCGGATACCTGTACAGGAAATAGAAGACTATACCAAATGACCCCCAGAGACCAAATCAGATACTGTAACAGGTGAAAATGCTGAAAAACATGTAGACTACAAACACCACCTGGGCTGCAAGATATGGCTCATTGAGGGGTAAACATCACTTACAGAATGATATGCTGTGGAGAGTTCACTCAGTTGCAGCACTGGGAGCCGGTAGCATCCACTCTGACAGCAAGGATTAAGATCAGGCAGAGAGTTAAAGTTTCTGGGGAGAGCAGCTCTCCCATATCTTGCCTCCCAAGCAGCAGGAAACCAGGCATGGAAAAAGTTCCTGTGATTTCTGATACAGGTACAGGCATTCAGCCACCCTCTCATTTTGGGGGGAACTACACTCCTTTGTCATCTGGAAACCATTTCATAAATAGCTTCTGCAGGTATAACAGCCCTGAGGTGGACGGAGACCCTGGAGAGAGTAAGATTCGCTAAAATAGATTTTGATTTTCTTTGCAAGCAGCACTTCAGTCTGGCGCAAAGCCGTGGACACG
>NW_009226593.1:18263-19489 GCF_000690835.1 Fulmarus glacialis | reverse complement strand
AGCTACAGTCCTGCTAACAAAACCAAATTTAGCATTTTTGGAATAAAACAGTCATTTTGCTCAAATAACATGCCTCTCCCTGTTCATTCATTAGCCTCTTGCGGTACCAAAACCCTTTCACCCACTGCTAAGCCATCTCAACCCACTTTTATCACAAAAACACTTCCACGTTCCTCCCAGTGCCCTCTGCTACCTAAACATAGGCAAACAGAGTAACTGCAGAAACACGGTGCTAAGGTGTGCTTGATTATCTAATTTTCCTGTGAGAATTAATTAATCTGCATTAATAGAAGACTTGGGGGAGGAGAGAGGAAACAAGCTGAAAAGCAACAGGAAAACAAGAGATAAGCAACCTTCCAGCAAGGCTGGGGAGACAATTACAGGACAGGGGCTGACTTTCAGGCTGCAGCCTGCAGTGACACGCTGTCTGGCGGAGGCTGGGAGCCCGCAGATCAAAGAGCCGCGAAAGAAAGCGTTGCAAAAGATTTCTCCGGAGGGCCGGAGTTGGATAGGAGCGGTGAGCCTGCTGATGAGAGGGACTCGGCGGCAGGAGACATCCTGCAGGATGGCCCCACTGGAGTCCGGGCCCTTCCCTAGCTCCCAGGGAACAGTTAGCCTCAAGGAAAGGCCAGAAAGCATCGGGATGGCTTTTATTGGGGGGAACTGATGGGGGTTTTTAATGTAGATCCCAAATGCTTTTAAAGAACACCAGTATTTTGCATTTGGGTGAAGGATTTTATCTTTGCTAGATCCCCACTTTTTCCTTTTCTACATATGTATGTGTCCATGAAAATAAATTTACCACACTGTATGTGAGAAGTTAGGTTGAAATCTTAGGGGTGGAGGAAACCCTAAAAGAAATAATTGCCTTTTTAGTTTGGCAATGCTAAGTAGTTCATGACGCAGGTACAATGAAGTTCCTGTGGTGACACTATAGTTACCTGACATATAGGTACATGATGCTGGAAGGCAGAGCATATATATATATATATACACAAACACACACATATATATATATACACACACACACTTCACCCCAGCTTCAACGTCCCACGCTGCTCCTCACTGCGGGACCAACGCATGAATATTTTCCTCAAGCGTGCAACATTTTTACCCTATACTCAGGAAGATGGGAAATTGAATTACAGAAAAATTAAAGGTACTCAAGTTCAGTACCTTCAGAAGTGCTGGATTCCACGGCATCAGTTTAGGCTGCATTTTCAGGT
>NW_009226593.1:0-18145 GCF_000690835.1 Fulmarus glacialis | reverse complement strand
ACACCATATGGCTAGCGGTGACCCACTCTGGCCAGCTCCTGTGAATTCGATCTGAGGGTTTTTGCCATAAACCATGTCACTTTTGCCAAACCAAAGGACTTGGGGAGGCAAAATGAATCAGCCCTCAAAAAAACCTATGAAAAACCCATGAAATTGGCTTGGAAAGAATGTTACATTAAATAAATGTCAAAAAAAACCCACCAACCCCACAGAGTTTTTCTTTTAAATTTGCATTCTGTTTTTTGGGAATACAGGATGAACTCAGGTCAGATTGTCAAGTTTTTTCCCTGTAAGCATGAAAACAAGGCTTTTTCTTCTCCAACTCTTTAAATTGACATTAATCATTAGTCTATAAGCAAGTACAAATACTACCATATTTGCGATAAGCTTGCAAAAAAGCCAGCAAAACAGCAATGCCTATGTTTGCTCCCAACAATAAGGCTGCATCAGGCGACTAATCTTTAAGAAAATGTGCGTGTGTGATTTTAAATTGTTCTTTGTGAAAACTTAGTGCCCATTTTTAAGGCTATTTGCAACAAAGAAAACCATATAAATATACTTCAGTTTGTTTAAAATTAAAAAGGAGTTTCTCTTTTGCATTTCCTAAGCAGAGGTGCATAGTCATACACTCTGCAAAACCACAGACCCAATTAGCTGCAGAGCAGCCTGGCTGAGATATCCAAGCCGCTTCTGTAACAAACACCTGAACTTTTTATTTCCACTACTTTCCACATACAAATTGCCTACAACCATCATTTGTGGTGGTTGAAAATTAGGTTGTGCAATTCCCAGCAATTTTTATTGGCGAGGCTTTGGGATGGCCCATCTCTTTAAATTCCCAGAGTTTTACTTTAACCTTCTGCTTTGAAAAAAAAAGGAAAGTTTAATGCTAACCCATTACATTTTGGAGGATCAAGGTGATGGGAAACTGCCATTTTGCAAATTTCCAAGTAAGAAAGATCGATTTTTAGAAAACCCTATGCTAGACTCAAAGCCTCACAAATTCCAGTGATAACTTCTCTAGCAAAACAACTTTATTTGGAGTTTCTACCGGAAGAACAAGATTTGAAGAGTGCTGCATGCAATAGAAGTTTCATGTACCATCACAGCATTCAAAAAAAGAAAAAAAGAGAAGATGTGGAAAATCTTGGAGACTTCCAAATATTCAGCAGAACTAACTCTATATTTTGACTCATTTAATGACATTGTTAAGGAGGGGAGATGGGAGTTCTTTAGCTAAAAATTTTTGACAGCTAAAATTGTTTCCTTAGTTGTTAGAAACGGAGCAATGCATGCATGCTTTTTGTTTTCATTCCAGGAAACAAATCCAATCTTCTCTGTCTGCTGCAGAGTTATTCTTAGCTGGCTTTGATATTTCTATCAGCTAGGAGAGCATAACAATGTTATCATGCTAACAAATTCCAAAGATTTTACATAAGCTCTTGAGTACCTTAAAAAAAAAAAAAAAAGGCTTTATTGATTACACTGTTTGTGTTTCATTAGCCAAGGGATCTAGGAAAAACAGGCTGAAAAAGAATAAAAAAGCAGTTTGATGAATTTCAGTTTCATGAAGCAAGTGCTCCGTGTTTTTGAGAGCATCATTTACAAAGAGAAGCCAAGATTTACAGGTTTGAGGTTGGAAAACACCGGGTAGTTCAGGCCAATCATTTAAATCCTACTTGTCTACATACAGCCTATTTCCCTAATTTGATTTTTTATCAGTTGAAACAACTAGACACCCCCCTTATTTAAGCAAAGCAGGATAACTGGGAGTATAGTGCTCGTAGGATGGTCTGGGTGAAAAAGGATCACAGGACCGTGCAGCATTCTCCCTGGCTGATCTGTTTCTTTGCCGATATCACTCCACGGGCGCAGAGATTTTGGCCCAGCATTTACTGACTTTAAGGGTAGGCTGCAGCTGTAGCCTTCTCTCACACGTCTGTCTTGAAAGGAATGTACCAAGAGATAAAGAAAGTACATTAGTGAAATTAAATTGGAAACAACCTTGCGGAGTCTTAGTGCACTTTCGGATCGCTGGTTATTTTACTGAGGGCCATGGATGAATGGGGCAGGCATAGCACAGGGAGAGTAGGGAAGAGGAAGGATTAAGCCTGGGTGAACAAAGAAGAGTTCATCAGGAAATGCTTAGTCTGGGAGGAGATCCCAAGCACATTTCAGCAGGGAGAACAAGATTAACATAACATACTAGGGCTGGTTCTTGACAACAGCACAGAATGGTGGCACTCAGAATTTCACAGGGACCTTAGAATCCAGAGCAATTAAGCCTTTGATTGGAGCAATTAACATTTCTACACTTATTGCAATTTGAGATGCAGAGCTTCTTATAGGCCAAAGAGACTCCACTGTAAGAATTAACCCATCAAGGTAAGTGTAGATGAACAGGCCCAAAAGATCCATATAACAGTTTTTTACTTTTCCAGAGTACCCAAATGTTAAGAAATAACAATCTCTAAATAAGCTCCACCTGCTATTAGCAATGCACATGTGGTCTTCCATATACCTGGACCAATATTGATAAGCCAGGCTCCAGGGACATCAACATAAAAGATAGCAGGAGGAAAAACAGAAAGCAAAGGACGAGGCAAGCGCTACGGAGTTCCGGCTCTTCAGACATGTCTCCAGAGGAGTCTCTGTGAGAAGCACTAGTGCAATGCAAGCATGCCAAGACGCAGAAAAACTGGAAGGAAGCCACATCCAAGTCATGGAGAATATGCCTGTGTCTGTAATTGCTGTTCTTAGAGCTGCCCTCGGCGGGGTTCAAAGCTGGGGCTAATCCTACTTTGCATATTCTATTAGAAACAGGGACAGTGGAACTAGCTCCATGGTATCCAATTTTGCAAGAAGCCAGGAGATACAGGGTTGGAATAGAGAAAATATGGATCTATTGGATATGCAAAAACAATTTTGAGAAAATAGGCAGCTTACTTGGAAGAAAAAAGGTTGAAAAATACATCTGGGGAAAGCTAATCAGAAAAAAAAAAGTAATCTGAAAGTAATTTTTAACTTAATGAGAAAAGAAGACAAAAACTGATGCTAAACTGCCTGTCCAGATATTGGACAAAGTATTACAGTGTCCATGCTGGATTTCTTTAGCAAATGCCTGTATTTGATTGAATAAATGTAATTTCTTGAGAAACATAGAAGGATGTGTGAAAGAAGCAGCTCATGTATCATCCATCCATGTCAATACCTACCTTACAAATATGCGGCTAAGGTTCTCAAGAGCGTTACAGAATGTTTTCAATACAGCAAGAAGTACCAGCAATTTGGCAGGACCAGAGGTGATTTACTTCTATACTTTTCTGTAGCAGAGGCATACGTAAATAAAATAAAAAAATAACCAGCATGGTATCAGATACCTAGTTTTCCATTGGTATGTGCTTTGAGTACAACAGGGCATACAATCAAATCAGCATTTTATAAATACTTTATACTGACTTAGACGCCACCTAAAACAGCGGTCATTTCGGTCAATGACATCCATTAGAGTAGGTGGCAAAACTCCCTTTCACTTCTTAGAAAGCAATGTGAGATGTCCGTTGAGTAAGAGTGACGTTATCTTAATTTTACTCTTCCATGAATAGAAAAATACCAAAATTCATTATCGCAAACTTCACGCAGACAAAATTCCCACAGAACTCCCCATCCAGTTAATTTAGTGCAGGACTGCAGGCTGAGCTGCTTGCATCTCCAAAAGCACAACTGTACTAACAGTTGCACCTACTGAGGATAACAATGACAGTAAGATGGAAGGGAAATAAACAGAAAGAATTCAGATGCAAAGGGAGAAGGGCAGGACAGACAAATAGCCTGATTAAGTTTGTGCATTTAATTTGTGTGTAAATCACCTTCAGCTATTTTTCCCTTTGTTTTGTGATCCTGAGATGCTGCACACCTCAGTTAATTTTGAAGTTAAAAAAAAAAGGGAAATAAAGAAAGCTGCATAATCACTGTTTTGAAAGTTTCCTTTTAACTCCAAACTCTTGTTTTCAGATGCTAATGACACAAAGCCTTAGTGCTCAAAACCCACTTGACTGATCTGAAAAGCAGTTCTACATTCCATACCTCATCCAGCAAGACTGTTAAAATATTTAATACTGTGTTTGTTATGCAGGCAAAAAAGACCAAGTCAGTATTTACTAAGGAGCAAACATTCTTTTCGGACTTATTGAACTTGCCAATTTTTGATGGCAAGAACGAAGCATGAAACAAATCCAAAAGTATGTCTGGACCAGCTTCAGAGATCTTGTCTGACCTATGCATAGGACGTAAAGAATGTTTTTCAAGTAGCTTTGCTGATGCCAACTGCTGCAATGAACTTCCCATATCAGAATATTGTTTAGATTTATAAGTGATGTGAGTCAATGCAACAGAACTCTCCATTCTCTGAACACCAATGGCAGCGATAGGAGAGCGCCTACAACACGGTGCTAATGCTGGGAAAGGGCCCTCCCGGTGGAGTTTCTTGCAGTGTCAAAACTCTAAGGAAACACTTGTCCCCAAAGCAGAGCAGTGCCACAGCCTCCTTGCCCTTTACAGCTAGCTTTATGTGCCGCTCGTATAATGAGGAGCAGGTCGAGGTACAGCCATCAAGAAAGGTTCAGGCACCGCAGAGAAAGAATGAGCACCTGCGTGAGTACAGCTATGAAAGCACTGCATCTTGTCTATTGATTTGCATAGACAGGCTGGAACAAGGATTGCTTCTGCAGCATAAGCTCCAGAAGAAGTCAATGCAATTTGCAGTAGCACCAGAAGCTCTGGGAACGCCAAGCCTGCACAGTGCCCTCCTGCATTCGAAGCAGGTGAAGGCACCGGGTGTATCGCTCGGCACTGCAGCGAGCACAGCCCATGCTGCTCTGCGCAGCAAACCGGTTCTGCTGAGGGGTGCAGAGGAGAACCTTACCTTACTGCAAAATGAGTGTCATTGCTTGCAGCATGCTTACGGCTCCTTGTGCTCCTCCCTCACTAGCACACCCAGCCCCAAGTGGAGTCTGTGAGCATCTCCACAACCCTGGAACACCCAAAGGCCTGTTAACAAGCTGGGCGTTTTGCCAAGCTAACAAACCAGCGAATGATACAATCTGTTCTCCGTACCTTACGGATGCACATCTGGGAATGACTTTACAGTCTCCACTTCAAAAAGCTTGGCACTTTTTCCAAGAGACAATGGCAGTTTGCATGCACCAGCCAGTTGAACTACAGGAAGTTATAAAAAAATTCCACACCACCTCTAAACATCCCTAAAATTTTGCCATCATTTCTGGTTTTGTTCCGTGCTCTACTCAACATCTGCCATAGCCCATGATGCAAACAGGAGCATTTCAGTGGCATAAGGTATGAGGACTCCCTTGTCATACTCATGTACATACATGAACCTCCTTTCTCCCTTCATAAAAGAATGAAGATGTATGGGTATAGACAGTGCAAAAGGAGAAAAAAAAAAAACCCTCAAGTTCTGATCTTCCTTTCCAAGTGAAACTCAGACAGCAAAATGGAGCGGCTGGATGCCCAATAGTAAGTGGGAAGGATGACATTTTGATGCCCAGATGTGGCCATCACGAACACAGGTTTTCAGTCACGGATTTGGTAGAGAGATAAAAATGTCAAAACCATCAAAGAAAGGGTTATTTTTTTACTCCTTTTCAGTGCTGACAGACAGGTTTGCCAAAATCCAACCCTTCCCTACTTCTGCTAATAGCACAGCTGCACTTCCACACGAAAGTGGGGCTAATGCTTCAGCCACAACCTCCTTTCACAAAATAATTGTCCTTTTTACTGAAGATTTGAAAGGAAGTTACTGGTGCTATACTATTGCCTTCAGACACAAAAGCTCTTCTTATTAGTTGACCACTGTCCCACTCCTAAAGGAGGTGGGGGCAGGAGTCACTGCAGACACTTCTTGGATCTACCATTCATCACAAGACCACCCTCCTCCCAGTGCCATAGCCATGAAGGAAAGAAATTCCTCTATTTCCTCTGCAGGAAGAAATCCTAACAAGGATTTAAAAGTCAGACCACACAACTTTGCCCTCTCACCCACAATTCAGTGGGGTTTCAACATAAGAGATCTTGTAAGAGATGGAGCTATACAGAAGCAGTGGAAGGGGGGAGAAAACAATGCTGAAATAATTCAGAACATGCCATTTCCTTCTCCTAAATATAATATACTTCTTACTACTACTTATTTTGAGAGCTGGGGAGGATTCTTTCTCCTTGGAGTTCTTTCCATCAGGCCCAAATCCCCACATTCAGCTCTTAGAAATGTGCACCTTTTTTTGCATGGCTCTAGTAGTTTATCCTCTGTAAGGATTATAGGGCAATAAACAACTGGAAACCACTCTGCAGCAACAGGTGTTGTGACCAGAGTACACAGGGTATGGAATACAGCTTGAAATTCAACTATACAAAACCAGTTTTAAGCTCTGAGGAAAACCGTGTTGGACCCACTGAAGACAGACCAGCCAGCTCAACTAATGCTTTCTACTTCTCTTTTATATTATAAATGCGTATTCCTCTAAGAAACAAGCCTGATCAAAAGCAGAGACTCCTCTCTACCTCTGAGAGTCCCCAGTGTTTGTGTCTACAATACTGCAATCGCGTACGGCTCTGCACACAGTATCTCCTGCGTGCGTATGCACACTTGGTATGTGTGTGACACCACTTACAGCTGCAGTCCCAAAGTAGCAGCTGCCTGTTGATACAAACCCTCACGCTGGAAAAACAGGTGATAATGAATTCTTAAAGCATATGCAAGTATTAAGCAACTACTCCATGAATTGCCAGCAGCTGTTTCAAGAACCCTGCCCTGCTTGCCACAGGTATTTATTTAAAGTGTAATACCCGCCCTGATATAAAACACATGCGTAGATATGTGCATGTACTGCCCCATAGTCCCTTAAGGCTTCTGAACCAGGCCATGCCAGCAATTTGTTTGGTAATTTCAAAGCTACCCACTGTGAAGCTTCCCATCATATAAAGGGAAACAAAAAGAAAGGAAAGGAGCTAGAGAGAAATAACAGGGTCTAATTTCCTTGTCATTTTATAGACAGATCCTTAAAGAGAAAGTCATATAGCTGTTCAGACTCAACACTTCTAATACTCTTCTAATGTACATTTTGCTCACACAATTAGATCATGTTCAGTCTGGGTCCCAGACTCACATACAACACGAAGAACTACCCCACATTTTCACAACAACAGAAACACTTCAGGTACTTTCACTTACAATGTGGTTTTATCATTTTAACCTTTAAGGAATGTGGCACTGAAACGCTTTCCTTCCTTATTCGGTTAGTATCATCTAATTTTTTGGTAGTACTTAGAAAGATTCCATCTATGAGACCATTCATTGATGTTATCTGAAATAGTTCAGCTTTTCACTGTACCTTTCTGCTCTTCTGTTGTCTCTTAGCAGTTACAGCTATAGCTGCCTCCTCCAGCATGGGAAGGAGAGGGGCAGCATGCAAGAAAGTTGCTGAGGTTACAGAGGAACAGTGACATGATTAGTTAAAGGGAAAGCACCTGTTCGAAGATCATAGTTCTTTTAAATTAACTGCACATCAAACTGAGAATTCAGACAGCAAAGTAGAAACTCACAAAAAAGAGTCTTAACTTTATTAAAGCAGTTACTGCTAGGTTTGGAAAATAAAACCAACAGCTCTTAGGCTCCACAAATCCCAGCTAAGAAGAATTCACATCTGAAACAACTCCATGTCATTAGAAACACTGAATAACACAATGATCAAAGGCACTGTCAATACAATTATATTATATGGGAGGATAAGAGGGAGGCCTAGACAACTAACAGTGTGAGTAATTGGGTTATACTGTAGGCTTGTTTTTAAATACTGTGAACCACCATGTGAATGCTGCAGGTCTCATTTAACTGGGTCACCAAAACTTAGGCAAAAGCCTACTAACTTAAGGCTAGGAAGTGCTATTTGTTTGCCTAACTTCAGACTACGAGATGTGAACACTGGGAAGCGTAAGTAAATCCACACAGGTAAAGGCAGGAATCTGGACCAGTAGATGGAACAGGCAAGAATTGTGCTCCTCAGCTTTTAGGACCCCTCTGCCCTTACAAATTATTTCAAATTTCTTCCACATAGTCCACATTTAGAAGCAACAGAAATGTAATAGAAATTTAAGAACAGAGTAAGTGCCATGCCCTCTTAAACCGCCCAGACAATGGGTATCTGCCTTGAAAATTGTATCCCTATCAAGCCCCGCGGTCCTGACAACCATTTCACATAGTAATTTAAAGTAAATACCTTTCAGTAGGTAATCCTGCCACAGCCATGTCTTGAAGTTCATTGAGGTCAAGGTTCTTAGGCTCAGTTAATGCAAGCGGTGATAGCTTTCTTTTGGCATCCTGAAGTGAGCTTTCATGTTCTGAATTCATCTTGCTTGGCTGATTTTCAGCAACAGTGAGATCTGTACATGCAGAATGCTCACCCTGCTCCATCACAGGAATGGTTGGAGAGTGATTTTTGTACAGGTCTGTCTCCTGCTCTTCAGTGCTCGTGTTTATAGCTAAGTCACCTTCACCAGTGACTAACATCCTTGCAGTACCTGTTTCAGGGATGTCTCCAGTTTTTTCGTTACCTATCTTTGCTGTGCTTAACACTGTGTCACTGTTCTCTTTTACATCTCCCTCAGTCATAGATTCTAGTTTAGAGTCAGTTTGCAAGCAATTATCCTGGCTTATTTCATTTTTTAAGTAATCTATCAACCCATGCACAGCCACTTTCTTTTCTTGCTGTGCATCTTGCGAATTTTCCAATGTTTCCAAGCATTTCCTATTTACTGGATCATCCGGTATCATCTGCATGTCATTCTGAGACTTAATGTCATGCAAAAAATTGCTGCGAACGTGTGTCTCCTGATTTTCCCCAGGTGACACATTAAAATTGTCTGGCAATTTTTCATGATTGTAAGATCCTCCCGGGACAAGTGTGGAAGCTGCCATGTCAGAGATGCTCTTGGCAATGTCTGGATCACCGTACTCACTTTTCTCCAGTTCATTTGGCTTAGGATCCTGGCACTGTTCAGTAGGAAGACTTACATCCTCTTCAGATGAAACTGGTTCTGCATTACACTCTGTAATTAAGTTATTTCCCTCTGCGGTAGCAGCATCTTCTAAGTCCCTCTTCTGTACATCGCCTGTAGAGATAACAGCTATAGTGGGTTGTTGCTTACTGTCAGCATATGCAGGGAAGTTCTCAGCTGCTGCCCCATAAAATGAAGCCGGTCCTTGCTTCTTTATCTCTAAGCTTATTAGTGATTCAGGATCAACGCCACTAGCACACACACCTTCCTTTCTTTCCATCTCACTGCCCTCTGGATGCTCAGTGGTTTTGTGTGGCTTTTGCAGATTTTCCAGAGCACGTTCCGCCGGTGTAATGCCCTCCAATCTAGAGACCACTTCTAAACAGCTACCGGGCAGGCTATTTTTTTCAATGTCCTGGAGACTCGCTGGTGGCAGCTCTGCCACTGTGTTTTCTGGTTGCAGAGATTTGCCCTTGGCAGCTTTGCAGGAAGACTCCGTAGCTAAAGACAACTCTTGCCCCTCTGCTTCTGAGGTGCTCTCGGGAGTTTCTTTGCCCGCCTTGTTTGATTCTGAAAAGTTCTCAGCACCACACAGTTCTGCTGTATCCTTGGCCACTGGACTCTGCTTGAAGCCTGCATGATTTTCAGACAAAAGTTGGGGTAATTCAGTGCTCAGAGTGCTGTGGACAGTTTTTTTAAATATCTGGCTGAGATGCTCCCTAAAGTCTGGGAGACTGGAGCCAATGTCCAGAGAGCTGCAGGTCAGAGCCTCATGCTCCCTTCCAGAGTTCTCTGCAGACTGCTCGGAAATACTGATCTCTGCCCTGGTTACGTTATTATTCTCTTTTGAAAGCTCTTCCATTTTTTCTGAATTCCCAGGTTTCTCTAAGATCTTACCGTACTTGTCATCTATGCAGATATTGGTTGCAATTTCCTCATTACAGCCTTCTTGTTTACCAACAGATGAAAGGCTCAGCAGCTTCCCTTCTAGAGTAGGGAGAGCTAACAGAGACTCTGCTGAACTGTCACTTCGCTGCTCTTTGAAGTTTACCTCACTTTTTCTTTCTTTGGATTTAATTGCAGATATCTCTTTCTCCAGTTTCTCAGAATTGAACTGCGATAAGTTTCCAGTACTCTGCCCCACATTTAAAGTCTCTGGCAGGGCTAAACTTCTGTCTCCATCACTCTGAGAATTTTGGTCTGGAACATCTTTTTTATTCACACACATACTCGCTGCAGAGCTGTTTTCTGAATTTGCTGTTTTACCTGCGCTTACCCTGCGTGAAGGACATAAGTGCGCAGACACCTGAGAACCTGCAGCAATCTGCAAATTAGAGTTACCTTCTAAGGCATTTTGGCATGCTACAACTTCCAGCTCATTATTTAGTAATTCCCCTCCAGTACCATTGTTTATATTGTTTCCAGGTTGCTGGCCAGGATGGCTGAGTGCAGAGGTCCGTGTAGAGAGAGCTGTAAAATTTGCTTGACAATAACCAGGCTCCTCTGGTGTCTTTTGAATGCAGCTGGATTTATATGACTTATCAGTGGGAATTAGTTCCCCATGTGCCTGTAACGGTGAAGGAGATTCTTGTGCCCCTGGGGTTTTATCAGTTTTCATATTGTTTGTTTCTGTGACAGAAGCACTGTCCTCACAACTTATCTCCATGTTTCCATCTCTCCGGATGATTTCCCCATCAGCAGTCAGACCTTCAATCTTTTCAGAGTTTTTTGCCATTAATGGCACTTTTCCTTGAGTTTCTGGATGAGATATTTGAGGATCATTTTTCTCAGAATTATCAGAAGTATGTGCTATTTCTGTATCACTTGGCAAAGCCTCTGATATGTTAGTAGCACTTGCTGAATTCTGTGTCCCTGGAAGAGCATTTATAGCAGCAGCACGGCTTTCACCAGTATTATCCTTTATCCCGCATACACTGCCTAGCTGTTCATTCTTGTCAGATTCTTTAGAAAATGTATCGCTATGACATGCTGCTTCATGCTGACTAGCTGAGATCAAAGAATTATTATCCTGCTCGGGCTTGTTTGAGTTTTGCTTACTGCGGCAGTTTTCTCCTGCCTTGAGATCGGTTTTGTTTTGCTCGTTGCAATCTTGCAAATTAAGCATGGTCACACCAGAAATATTTTGCCCATGTTTGCTGCTGCACATATCCTCTGACACCACAGCACTGCTTTTGTCCTTGTCCTTTTCTTTTGCTGTGTCAGAGTCACATTGGATCGATGCTGGACCTAGCACAGAAGATTCTTTGTTAAGGTGGTTTGAAATGCTTAGAGGTATTTCTGCTATGTTGCTGTGATTATTTAGGTCCAATGACTGTTCAGGTTTTAGAGCCCTTTCTTTGTGTTCCTGATCGTCTGCTCTTGCGACAGTTGTCAAACTGTTTTGCTGCTTCTGTTGTTCGAGCCCTATATCTGAAATCCAGCCACTGTCACCAGCAACAGACACTGACTTCTCAATTTGCTCTGCTTGGGGAAGAGCAGTTGGAACATCTGCATTTTTCTGCAATTCTCTGATGCTGCACTCCAGGGCCTCAGAAGAGCTGCCCGTGTCACTCTCGGAGGGATAGCTGTTTTCACTGACGTGGCTGTCGCCCCCTTCCTCCACGTGAACTTGCAGAGGAGTGAGCCCTGAAATACCGACTACAGCTTGGGAGGTTTCTGAACAAGCCATCTGCGGATTTCTGTGACTTTCTGCAGCCACTTGCTCCTGCTGAGCTTGCATCAGCACATCCGATTTGCATTCACTTTTCAGTGCCAAATCTTTGTCCTCCATGAAACTTTTCATTGCAGTTTGGTGCTTCTCTTGTTGAATACCCTCATTTTCTTTACCATCCATGGCACTGCTTTGTGCAGCTGCAGCTGCAGGTCCTTGCTCTGGATTGCCGTGAGGCACTTCAGAGATGTGACCGATCTGTTCTTTGGCTTCCGAAACCCGTGAGGCCTCCTCAGTTTGTACAGCCATGCGATCCATGCTCCCTGCCAACTCATTTAAGCCCTGGAGCTCGAGTTTTGATTTGGACATTTTTGCACTTTCTTCTGACTTGCTATAGCTCTCAGGCTTTTCTCGACTTTCAATTTTGCATTCAGATTCTAACACAGTTTCTCTAGCAAAAGCCTTTTCCCTTTCATCCTGCTTACTCTGCCTAATATTATTGTTCTCAGAATGGAGAAGCGGTGAACTGTGTGCACCGGCTAAACAAACCTTTTCAGTCCTGTTACAACCTGACTGGCTCAAAGTCTTGTCTTCTGTTTCAGTGTTAAAGCAATCAAAACCCAGTGGGCATTCTTCCCTTGGAAACTGTGGGGAAGCCACGAGCTTATTCTCCAGGTCAGCTGTAGCAGCTGTTTTCTCTTTACTCATTTGTTGTTCAGGTTTACAACCAAGAGAGTGTGAATTGTCTTTAGGCGATTTAAAGTTACTGTCTAAATTCAGAGGCTTTTCCCCAGCTTCTTCCCTTAGGTCACCTGTTGAAGTCTTTTCACAAAGACTGACTTCTTCAGGATTGTGTCCCAAATGGATATTTTCCGCGTCCTGGTGGTAGCTACTAACAGAGTTCAATAGTTGTCTTTCTGCCCCACTTGACCCCTCAGGTAATTCACTGGTTTCTGTCACTCGTGCCTCCTCTGTTCTGATCTTGGTTTTTTCTCCTGTTACATTCGCCTCGGTTGCTTTTTGATTCAGCTCTGTGGATCTGCTCAGAGAAGTACTTAATGCATATTCTTCCAGTAATAATCTTTTATCTACCAGGGAGTTTTCCTTGGTGGGATTGATAATGCTTTCTGTTTCAGAAAGTGTAGTGCTTTCTCTAGACACATCATCAGCTTTTATAATTTCATTGCTTTTGGCTTCATCTTTTGGGCTTTCAGTTGTGACAGCTGATTTTTCTTCTTCCTCTCGCTTAAATGATAAAGGCACACCGAAATGCTCAGCACTAACAAGCTCATCCTCCTTTTGAAGGTCTCTTTGAAAAATGGGTTCATTTTTTTCAGAGGCTGTTTTCATTGCTTCACTCCTCGTTGGATCTTCAGAGTCATTTCCAGGCACATATTCCCTTGAAGGCTCTTCAGGCTTTGGTACCAGGAAGAGATTTGGAGGGTTAGAAGGCAACTCTGACATTAAAGTACAGGCTTCTGACGGTTCCCCTTTGCTTCCAGATAGAGCTGGGTTTGCCTCATCCCCTTTAGCTGTTGTTACAGCTCCCATCTGTAGATTACAGACTTCACTGATCTCAGCGAAGCCCTGAGCATTCACAATTGCTCCAAATTTTTCACTGTCTGAGCCTCCTGTTGCTGGATAATTTAGGATTAAGGTTTCCTTTTTCATTAGCAGACCCTCTCCACCATCTGTGTTCTGTCTACCTTGCTGCATTACAGTCTGCGGCTGACCTACTTCCAAAACTCCTCGCTCCTGCTTGGCCTTCTGAGCAGTAAAATAATCTCCTGCTTCTTTACCCTGGGGAAGCGTGCTGACATGTGGTTCCCTCATGCCACCCAGCTGTTCACTCTGCCAGAGTGATCCTAATTCACTCAAACTCATTTGTGTGACTCCTTGCATTTCTGTAATTGCTGCAGGAGGGCTGGGCTCCAGGCTTGCTTTTCTGGGATCATTCTCGCTGTTTTTCATAGAAGTGGCAGCAATATTGTCACATTTTGGGCCTCTGTCCACAGATATGGCATGTGCTATTCCCTCTTCTTTGTCATTCACTGGACCTGGGGATGGTACTGCTTCACTGCAATTTGAGGTTGGTAGCTTGTCATTGTTGCTTGTAAGATCTGCTGTGACATGTTCTTTAGCACAGTATGCAAAAGGCATTGAGGTAGGCAGACTTTTCTCTCTTGCTTCTGCAGCCTGCTTTAAGAAATCAGAGGCTGTTTGTCCTCTGTGTTCTTGCAAGATACTCTTCTGTCCTGTCACCTCTGAAGACACCATGCTTGAAATTGTGTTGGATAAATCTTCAGCACTGTAGCTACTGATGCCTTCATTACTGATGCTGCCAACAATGGAAATGTTTATTTGTTTCATGTCAATAAAGAAAATGAAGCAAAGAATAAAAACAATTCGTGCTATTGACGTTTCAAAGCCATGCAGTACATGCACTGAGAAGCTGATAATCTGCTTTCAGAAGCTAAACCATCAGACACACATTACAGTGATTTAAATGCTCATTACTCTGGAAAATATGTCCCCAGTCCTACCTGACAGCCACCATGCGCATGGCATGCATTTTAAGCATTCCAAAATCTGTCTTAGTTAAGCATGGGGAGAGGGGACACACATAGAATCATAGAATCATTAAGGTTGGAAAAGACCTCTAAGATCATCAAGTCCAACCGTTAACAGACTAAGGGAGCAACATGGGAAAAAGTGACAAAAATACTGGAAAAACCACTAGTACCTCAAAGAAAGGTTTGTCATATCTGCTTCTATTTTGTGCAAAGCTAAAGGCCATGCAATCCACAGTAACTGCTGTTATCTGGCTATACTTTTATTGTGTAATAGAAGATTAGGAAGGGCCCATCTGTTGAATGTTGTCTCCAACTAATCAGCAGAGTTGATTCTCACCAAAAGGTCAAGGGTCTCACCCTGCCATACAATGATACACGCCCTATGAGGTCATTTTATTGCAGTGCTTGATTTCAGTGCATACAAGCTATAACCATTTGTATGATCTCTCTCCCCACCCATTAGAGATAAGATAGAATAAATGGAAGCAGAGATGATGTGGGTGCCCTAGCTGCAGAGAAGGAGAAGTTATTTTTAATATTTTTCATGTGTACTGTGTGGACTTCACTTTCCATACCTAGCTTTGTAGGTGATGGAATAGGTTAACCTTGTTCTCTCCCTCACCTCCCCTGGGAAGCCTGGGAATATTTTCATTGCCTTAGGGAACACGGAGTGAAAGATCAATTCAAAACTGAACATGGAATTGTACCTAGGAGCAAGGGGCATCATTTACTTTTAACATGAAATAAAAAATCTCCCACCCCCCCATCCAAAGCAAGATACACAGATGACACGTTGTCAAATGCTCGGAGGTCAGTGTGACGGCAGTGTGCTCTAGTTCCACAGCTGCACGGCGAGAGTTCGTGCATGGTGAGCCCATGCTTTGCCACAGCTTAGCAGTAACAGGCTACATTTCAGAAATTCAAAGTGCCCTACAGACTGGAGTTAAAAAATGCTTAAAACACCTTCTGTAAGGCCGAGCATAGATTGGATTTTAAGTAATCTCCAGAAATCTGAGAAGCCTCTCGCCCCTTCTCTGCCCAAGTTTTATGCACAAAATGAATGAAAAGTGAGTCAGTGACCAGCTCTCAGGTCCCTGCAGTTTAGGTCTGTGTTTATGCAACCACTGCCCTTTCAGTAACTGTCGAAGCAGCATTGAAGTCCCATGCTCTTGGGCTGTGCTACAGTACACAAAATGCACTTCCAGGTGGGGTTAAAATCCCTTCTTATACTGAGGACTGCCCAATGCAACAGCTTCTTTATGAGAGGGCTGCATGTAAAACTGAATGTGAGCCTGTCTTAGACCCTAAAAACCTTCTTCAGTCATTACAATGGAAAATGAACTAGTCTTTAAAGAGCTATTGAAACTTGCCTATATTTAGGGTAAGCCTCAAATCTAAGGTAAAATATCTATACCATACAATTAATTTATAGTTTAACCAAGTTTCAGCAATGCTTGGTATCAGTTTGTACATTTACTAATACATTAACTAATACATTTTATTTGAACTTCTATAAATTCTTTTGCTCAAAAGTTTTTCTTTTCCTAGCACACTGAAAACACCTATCCATGTAACACTGACACTGGGAACCACACAGGTGGCAATGCAATATCTGGTATTTGTTGGATCACTGACAACGTGGGGCATGATGGGACACGAACAAACAACAAGGAGATGCCAGGAGGCTTTCCCTAAGGAAAGAATAGACTTTATAATTTGACATTAATTTTGCACTCAGGGACTCTTAATTAGAAGAGGAGGGGCAGAAACCACAACACTGAATTGGGGAGGGGATGGAAAAGTGGGAGTCAATTGTCATTCCAGCTTTTTGTTCGCATTGCAGGTTTATCTTCTTACTGATTAAATTGCTCATTAGCAGTTGTGTGCCTAGGGTTCTTCAACCTGGAAGCATGCTCCTGTCAGAGGTATGGTGTTCAGGGGAAGAACAAACGTGGGTGCGGTTGGGGCGTGTGAAGCTCTCTAACCTCTGTGAAACTGAGTTTTGGTAAAAGTAGAAAACACCACCTACAATTACAGTTTCTCCTTATCACTCATCTTTAACCTCTGATTCTTTACTTGTTGTTAATCCCATTTGTCAACTGAGTTAGGAAAAGCATGGTAATAAATCTGGGATTGAAACATTGGTAATGTTCATCATACATACCATACATCATTATATATTTGCATTTTACAGATTTCGGCTGACTGGAATTTCTCTAAGATCTTTACAGATACTGCTTCTTTGTTACATTACATCTATTTCCAGCTATTAAATATGAAACAGTTCCAAACATGTCTGAAGTGGTTAACTTTTCTTGAATACAATTGCTAAACCCGTGAACTATCTACTGCCATGCTGGTAGCAACTTTGTAAAGAGTCATAGTAGTAAACCTGTGACTTAGCAGGTTCAAGGGCAGATGACAATCCTATGAACTAAGCTATTCAGCATTACGAATCAACTAGAACGATTTTTCTGGTGTTCGATAATGCTGAAAACATGTTCATTTTACTCAGGGATAGATGAAGGAATTGGGACAACTTTGTAATTAATGCATGCTGAACAGAATTAAAATGACAGTGCTGGCACATGCTGTGACAGCAACTTAAACTATCACTTTTAGAATGAAGTAGTACACATTCATCATCTGTGCTACTTCAGCTTGCTTCAATGTTTTATTCAGGACATAACAGAGAATTGAAAGGTTTAAGTTCCAAGTCATAGTAAGATACGTCCAGACTGACCTGTTTGGATATCTCCATTTATGTTTCTCCTTCTGATGTAGGTAACAAGGAAAGCTATAGGGAACATATCCTACATCTTCCTTTTCATTTTTTGTGATCTTGCTTCTCTGTCGGCAAGACACTGCTGGTGTTAGTCAAACATCTGTTGGGAATGACTTAAGCACAGTTGATCCTGCTTTACAGCAGAAGGATGGACTAGATGTCCTCTTAAGGTCACACCTAGTCCCATTATCTTCCACTCTTTTTAAAAAGAATAACACTACAGGGAAATGACACCACATGCTGAAGATAATTCCCCTCAGTAAAAATCTACATGAAAATGTATTAGCAATCAATAATTACCTGCAGGGAGCATGTATTTTCAGACAACCCATTCAATACGATCAACATAAAGCTATGACCCTGAAAGTTGGGGTTTTTTAAATACAGGAAAATAAAATGTGTTCTCTTTTGTGGTTACTTGATCTCTTTTGTTTGTAATCTGAACTAGCTTGATATTATTAAGGGAAAAATTAATACTGTAGGGGAATATTTAAAACAAAACATGCAAATGACAAAGCATGAAAGAACATTAGAGTTCCTCATAGTTCGTGTAAGCTTAGGGCAGAAAGAGTAATTTTGCTAGGAATAATTGCTGCATGTAATTGATGATATGTTAAAAAAAAAAAAGGCAGTCATGCAAAGACCTAGGTGCATATGTAACTGAAATATGCAAGTATCCCACTGCACTCAAGAATTATCAAAGGGAACTTTTCCCTTGTCTTAGAAGTTAAGCACACAATTAAGGATTTGCAAGTTCAAGGCCTTAACATACTGACCGTATGAATGCTATCCTTCCAGTTACAACATCAAATAACAATGAGTTAAATCTTTATATGTCTGAAGTGTTTGTTTTGCATAAATAATTACTGAGAAATTGCTTGTTTGGAGCACATTGCAAATTTACTGATTAATTTTTAATACCTGTAGTTATCCTCTTCCACCTTCAAAATATATTGTGGCAAGTTCGAATTATCCTGGAACAATTTAAGAGTACTGCCCAGTTACTAAGATGTTTATTAGGACAGCACTGCCTGGTTTGTGTTTAGG
>NW_009226592.1:68922-80726 GCF_000690835.1 Fulmarus glacialis | reverse complement strand
ATATGTATTAAAAAAGCATAAGAGTTACACACCTTTGGATGACTGTGTGTACTATTGAGAGGGGAGGGATCATGATCACCTCCCATGCTGTGATTATGAGTATGCACAGAGCAATTTTCCTGTTGCTAATAGTTCTAGAAATATATGATTATGAAACATGGTCTTTTCCTTTTATTTTATTTTTTTCCATTCCTGTAGGAACTTGGAAGTAACAGCCCTCCGCAGAGGAACTGGAAGGGAATTGCTATTGCGCTGCTGGTGATTCTAGTTGTTTGTTCACTCATCACTATGTCTGTCATTCTTTTAACCCCAGGTAACCTTCTTCTTTATTTTATCTTACTGAAGGTGTATGATTCATAATGCAGTCATTAAAATGACATAGAAATGTTTTTTTCTTAAGCATTTTTAACTTCTGGCTACTATAAATTTGGTGCCTATAGGGACTCAAGAGTTACCGGAGGCCTTGTGGAGCAGAAGCATTTGGCTTTGGCAGAGGTCCTTAGGATTGTGTCAGCCTTGAGACAGCTACAAGCAATCCTCATTAGCCTCAGCAGGTGTGAGCTGACTTTTAGATTTTGTCACTTGCATCTTGATGTAATTTCAGATTCATAGATGAGCTAAGAGAAAGCTGTATGTCATGGAAAACCAATACTGAGAATGAAACTTCTCACTAAACCAGAAGCATGCATCTTTCATACATACATGCACAAGATTCTTCCCTTTTCTTCCTCTCAAAAACGAAGACAGAGGAAATTACTTAACCATTCAGTCACACAAAAAAAAGGGGGAGAGGGCAAGTAGTAGACAAAAAAAGCAGTTGAACATATAAAATAATTATGCTTAATTTTTTTTGTGTGTTCTAATTTGATCTGGGTTATTTTTCTAAAGATTTTCTTTTTACTGCTGGGGCAGCAACCATTTAACTATGTCTAGGAACCTAAGAGAAGGAAACACTGCAAAAGTTTTAAAGAAAAAATATCTTCGAATTCTTTTTGTCACATTTAAAGTTATAAAGTACCTGATTTGGATGGCATGCCTAGATAGTAAATATTGGTCTGCAGATGTTCTGCTGTCCAAGTGCCCAGTTTGTGTAAACCAAAAGGTTAATGAAGTACTTTTTAGTTAAATAATGGTTCCAGACAATTTGGCCACTAGATGAAATCATCAAGGGAAGCTGGGTGGGTCTGTGCATGAGCAAGTACAGCAGTAGACTGATGCTGCTTGAAAGGAAGGTGGTAAGACCGAGTGGAAAAGGATCAAAAAGCTTTGCTTGTCAGAGGGAACGGGGCACCTGGAGAGAGTATGTAGGAATACTACGGACTATTCTGCTTCCTCTGTTTTGTGTAAATATCTACTACATATACATGGTGCTGTCCAAGGAATGATAAAGAAATGACTGCTTATTTTTACTTAGAACATTTTGAGAAAAATAAAAGCAAAGTTGTGCTGCTGTAGTCTCAGTGTATAGGAGTTTCTTCAAGGAATAATAAAAAACAGACGTTGAGGGCAAATACTGGCGTATCCTGGTACACTTTAAGACAGAAGGCTGTTTTTCTTTTCAAGAAGAGGTAACTCTTTTTAAGGCTTGTAAAATCTCAAAGGTGTTATGCTGAAATCCACAATAATAAACATAAGTTCTCGCTCTTATATCTATATAGAATTATTAATGATGCAAAACGTAAATTGAAGTCTTTGAAGGCACTCATGGAAAAAAGAATAAACAACCTAGGGAAATGTTAATTTTTTAAAAATATGTTAAAAAAGCTCGGTGAATTACAACATCTCTAAAGCTGTTTCAAAATCCAGAGAGCTTGCTTGGAAACTTGATGTAAGCTGGGACCTACATTTCAGTTCAAGTCAGGCGAGTGAAAACTAGTTCTGTCAGCTCAGATACTCTATGATATCCCATAGAGACTGTAGAGCTTGATATAAATAAAAATCTTTTTCCCAAAATAACCTAGGTCTGTAAAACTGGGGTTTCTTGCAGGTTGGAAATGCTTACCAGAGAAACCTTTGGAGGTACATTGTAGGACAGCTAGTTTTCCTATTTTGATCCTAATCAGTGGTGTTCCCCCTTCACTTTCATGATTCATTAATATGTTTTTGGAAGAAAATATTCTGATGCTCTGCTGGTTTGCTGGCAGGTACTAAGCACTGTAACTGAAGTTCCCTGGTCTTGAGTATATGTAAAATCACTTTGGGATGTCTAGCATTTGAGGGGAGGAAAAACTTGGAAGACTCTCTCACAGGCCAGCTATTGCAAGGTGCTCAGTTCTAAGGTGCTACCAATCTTTTATTATAAATACTTGGTTTTGCAAATTCTTCTCATAAAATATAATAGATCTGAATTAACATGTTCAGTGCAATAGTGAGAATTTTGTCCTATATTACCGTGGGATAGTTCAGAGTGCATTGCTTTTAATTTCTAACACTATTTTGATTTCCCTATTTAGTTCTGCCTGTACCAATGGGTGATTATTAGATTTCATGTAAATTCCCCTAAACACTCTGCATCATGCTGCTTCTTTTTATGGAGATGATAATAATTTCAGGTGGTGGTTGCTCAGAAGCCTGATTGTTTTGTTGCAAGTTTTGTGGAGGCAAAAGTGTATTTACTGGTATCCCCAATCGAACAGAAATGATCTCTTTTGCCTACAATTATTTATACATCGCTTTGTCCACAATATAAGAAACTCTTAGGTCTGTGTACACTTTAACAGTTGTCATTTGACTGCACTCAAACTTTGAGCAACAGCTTTCATGCCTTTTTTAATAGAGGGTTCAATGCTTCCGTATGAGATAACAAACTTTTAAAAGAAAATCTTCTATGTCAGTTATATGCAAAAGGCTTCAAAGAGGCTTTAGCTTCTGCTAAAGATACGAGTGGTATTAAAACCAAACGGCAATTCTTAGTATTTTTTTTTAGTGTTTTTTATTACATGAAATATAACTTGAATATACAACATTAAGCAGGGACTGTGTTGAAATAAGAGATGTATTTTGACCTACTAATATCTTAGCTTCTGTTAAAATATGTAATATCTGTGTTGCAATTATGGTTGTGGTTTTAGTAAGTTGTACCAACAATATTAGTAATATTTTGGTCCCTTTTATATTGCTTTTCATCTATGCTAATACTCAAAACTTTATAAATGTATTGGTGTTCTCAACAAAGAGATGGAAAAACGGAAGACCAGACATTCAGTAATGTGAGAGATCAGTGGTAGAGTCTGAATGGACTCCCAGTCCAGTAACCTCTTGCTGGGGCTCAACAGCACTCTGTGATCCTCTGTGGACTAAGGAGTACATTAAAAAAAACCCATTATGCCCACCAAGTACAAATTGCTACACTGTTCTGTAGCTGGGAGTAGAAGGCTTGCAGGCAAGTATCCCTGCTAGTTTTCTTCACAATTAGATAAGTGCAATGATAAAGAAAGTGCATGAAGATATCAAAGAATGAGGTTACTCTTGTTACAGTAAGGGACTGGAGTGTGGAAAAACTTGGGAGTTTCAGAATAGGAACCTGCCTATTCTCTGGGGCAATTTAGTTGTGAATCTAGTGATTTTTGTGTAATATTTGGAGATGATTACTGGAGAAGTATTCAAGAGAGAACAAAAGAAGAAAATGCCTTGGGAATAATCTTATAAATATAACTTTCTTTAAGTTGGGAATTAATGGCCAGTGCAGAGACAGAAATAGTTGTTTGTGAGATGCCATCATTTGGTTTCTATGTCAGTATAAACATAACACAGGTATCTTTCTTGTTCTGCTTTTAGTCTATTTCGTGTCTTTGAAGTTTCATCACATACCTGCACATACTGAAATATTAATAGGTAGATTTTCTGGGATCAGTGCCTCACTCCTGCCTTTAAATCAGCATTTTTTTTGTGCTTTGCATCATGACAGCATGTTCTACATCATAGGAATTATCTGAAGACCTATCTGATTGACCATTGTTGGTTCTGTATTTCAAAACTGAGAAATGCACAATTGGAAGTACTAGCAGCTGGAAGCTTTTATATGAAAAATCACCTAAGAACAGCCTAAGAGTTGTACAGACATTGCCACCCTTGCATAGGTGTTTTGCCACAACACTTAAGGCTGTTTTTCATTTTGGGAATGACAGTAGTTCTACCTTCACGTTAACTTATAGTTTCTAAAGGTGTGGCAGACTCTTATGCTTTATGTAGGTTTCCTTTACTGAGATACTGATGTTAGCATTTAAACCATGCATGCTGATATATGGTAATTATTGTTGAGCAAAGTGGTGTGTAACTGTAGTCATAGACTCAAAGCAAACTCAAGAGTTTGCTTTGCTATCTCTTGATGGGGGGGAGGGAGGGAGTGGGAGGGGAAGGATAGCTTTGCAGAAAAATTCCTTTAGGGAACATTTAGGTCAGCCAAACTGGCAGAAAATGCTTTTTTGAAATTGTTTTGAGTAAAATCAAGCTCTAGGAAGAGGATCCATTTGGTTTATGTCCAATAGATAAATATTCTGTTTAGAACAGGGTTGGGACCGACCCCTCTACACCATCTCTCATACTACTCTTAAATGAATAGAAAGCAAACTCAACATTATTTTTGCTGAAGTGGAGATTCATTGCCAGAAGATTCAGGTTTCTCTTCAGTACAGTTCTGTTCTGTACAGGCCAGGCTCCCTATAACTACTGTAAATTGGCAAACAAGTTTTGATATCTGACTACTTTCTGGCAAGTTGTTTTTCCTTTTTCATGCAAACATGATAGGAACTGCACTAATTCCAGTTACTGATATACCTGTTAGCTTGCATACAATTTACTAGTGGTGTTTTTCCACTTTTCAGATGGCATTTAACATCAAGCCTTTATCCTAATTTCTAGTGTCAAAACTTTTTTTCCACAGAAAAGTCAGTAAGGCATTTGAGTTAATAAGATACTACACTATATAAATACTACATCATTATTAGTTTTAGTTGTTAAGTTAGAAGCTAAATTTTATGAGGTGTTTAGACTACTTCTAACCTGCAAAAATAATATCCTATAAACTCATGAAAAATGAAGAGGCTATTAATTTCTACTTTTGCAGTCTTCTAGTTTAGTAAGCACAAACAGGTTTGTAATTTTGAATAAATACACACCAGTTGTTGAACTGTTGTTAGTTTGATGTATAGCTAAAAAGTAGTCATTTAGTTTTCAATATTTGATTTTGTTTGTATCTTTTGTAATCTGTGTTCATTTTCTATACATAATATATATAATTTCAGACTGAAATATAGAATCAGTGGGAAATAGTGTGAGGACATTGGAAATATGATTCCTTCAAGGAATAATTCAATAAAATTTAAAATGGAAATGAAAAAGTGATAGTAGGCTATTTGGTATTGTGGTAATAAACATTAAGTGGAAAAAGGCAGTCTTTAAAATAAAACAAGTACTTTGTGAAGTATATACTAATTCGTGCTTGTGCTCAAGAAAGATCAACCCAGTATAGTGTTTTGAGAGTTCACATGATGTGTAATTCATCTTACTATATGTAAACTAAGCATTTTGGAAACTTAAATTACTATTTTAGAGTCTTTTGATGTCAAATCAACATTTTTCTTAAAAATTATACGATATGAGATACTGACAGAGTGGAAAGCTGGTGTCAAGTATTACAAACAAGGCTCTATTTTGGTAATGACTTAGCATTAGAAAAAACCCTACTTTTCAAACATCTAGTAAAGTTGCTTGAAGATGCCAGTTTTTTCAGCTTAGAAATGCTAACAGCAATTTAAAAAGTTACTTTAAAATCCAATTTATATCGAGATTACTTGGCAGGCATGTGAATTAGATAGAAGACAGAGAGCAGAGCCGCTGTGCCTTTCTTCTCTGATAGCTTTTCTGTACACAGTTGATGTATTGTTATAGTGATTGTTATTAAAACAGTTAATTAAAAAAAAAAATCTGTGAAAACTAAACTGTCTTGGGTAAGATGATTTTTGGCAACATAACAGCTTGTGTGAGCTTGATTGATAGTTGGCAAACTGGCAGGATATAAGGGGTCACAATAAAGAGAAACAGACTCAGGAAAGGTTAGAAGGGGAATCCTTTTGGGATCACAAACAGCATAAGGACGAGGGTGTGTTGAATCAAAGTAGGTGATGGAGAACAGCTTGTTGAGGGTAGGTAGTCAGCAAGGTTATGGAGAAAGGGGAAAATGGACATATGAAGAGCCCAGTATTTGATGCTGTTAAGTTAAAAGTAGTGTTTTGAAGAAAGGGAATGTATTTGTGGAGCTGAGTAGAGCATATATAAGAACATGTGCTTACTTTGAAGATAAAAACTCAGTGTGTGGCAGAAGCAAGAGCTAACGAGGTCCCATGATGTATAAACAGAGGGATTACGTATAAATCAAGAGATAATGCTACTCTGCTGTAAAGCTTTAGTAAGACTGCAAGTGGAATATTGTGTCCCATGCTGGACTTGGAGACTAAAAAAAAACCCAAACAGGCTATTTTGATCCCTGGAAGGCAGGAAGAGGGCAAAAAGCTTATTTAAGGATTAGAACATTTGTCTTATGAGAGAGGATTTGAACAACTCTGCATGCTTAGCCTTACAAGACATCAAGTGCAAGAAGAGTTGATTATGGTGAGTAAGTTCTTACTGGGGCCCTGCTGAGACCTGGGAGGGAGGCGCGTGCAAAGTGCAGCAGCTCAGTGGAGTGAGCAGCTGTATGGCCTTGTGTCTATCGTAAATTTATGATATGCATTAAAAAGGAGTTTTTCTTCAAGACAGCAAGGATGCACCTTATCAATACTAACTGGAGTGACTGCAGCAGGCAGGGCTGACATTTAAAGGCAAAAAAATTGTATTGTTGTTGATTCCAATAAGCTTTCAGCTGGGCCTGTAATTGAGAAATTTGGCTGAACAAAGACCAATAATGAAACTATGATTGACTTTATTCACTGTGAAGGGTCACGTTTTAATCTGAAATGTATTACAGGATACGACCTTTATAAAGCACATTTCTTTGTTAAAAATGTGCTGGTAACATATTGGGTCAACATCAAGATAACAAGATTGCTCCTTGACTGCTGTGATTCTAGATACTCCATGGGTCTGTCATCAGCGGTGCTGTTTAATATCAGCAATGTGTAAGGACAATATCTGACTAACAAAAAGATCCTCTTGCAGAGAAGGTAGATGCCTGACGCATTGGAAGGAAAAGCTCATAGGGCAGAGAAATACTGCAGTAAACTATGGCAAACCTGCCCAATAATGATAAAATGATTAAAAGACCTGACTGGGCAATTGTCTGGTTGATTGTGTAGGAAGTACATAGGTGCATATTTTTGCTAGTGCAGAGGCAACCTATAACGCAGCTTTTGGCAGCTGCTGTACTCCTAAATAGCCTAAAGCAGTTTGGTGAAGTGCATAGCTGCTATCAGTGAATATTAATTGGAAACTTTGTGTTTTGACAGCAAAACTTTTGCTTTAATAGTACCTCTGATTTCATATGTTAGTGTGACAGTTCACTATTGAATCTCTGCTACTTATTATTTATTTAACCTACAGCACAAGAAAAGTAGAATTTAGCAGAGCTTCTTTTTTCTTTTCTGAAACATGAAGATGATTTTAGGAGCTGGCAACTTATTTTTTTGTTTTGAAAATCAATGTTGGCTAATGTTCAGAAGCACAATATTCCTGGGTTCTATCATGTTTGGGAAAAACACAAGGCTGTTAGCCAAATGTTCTGTTGTGCTTATCACTAGAGAGCAAGCACAGACTATAAAATGTGCATATAGAGGTTTTTTTTTTTTCTCATTTTAATTTGTAGAGTAGGTGAAATTGGTTCCAAATTTACTTACAGGAGTATTTTACTTAGTTTCTGTCTGTAGTAGGTGATCAATATGGCCTACATCCTTTGGCTGTCAGGAAATTTTTGTATTGGTTTGTAATCAGACTTTTCTTGTGGTGTAGAGCTATGGGAAGAAGGGGCTTTGCCACTACAGTCCCAGTATAATAAACAGCCACGCACTACATCCTTCAGTTGTCCTGTCCATAAGGTACCAATGTTTTGTCTTCTGAAGCTTTACTGAAGAAAAATGGTACATTTTCTTGTAGTGAAAAAAAATAAGAGCAAGGTATTGTTACTGATTTCGACAGGACCTTTGAACTATGTATTCTGGTTCTGTAATTCCAATGTTTTGCAGACTACACTGAATATATTGTTTTTAATAACTATCTAAAATGATCCTGTTATGTTTATCTTAGATGAACTCGCAAATTCGTCAGAAACCAGATTGTCCTTGGAAGATCTCTTCAGAAAAGAGTTCATAGTTCATAATCCAGAAGCCAAATGGATTAATGGTAAGTGTATAATCTCTCACATAATTTAAAGTAGGTAATAATTTTGAATATTGAGTGATATCACTATCCAGACACTGAGAAAGAATCAGTTAAAATTTCAAACTCTCTTGAAATTGGCCAGTGTCCCAGGTTTCCTTGTAGTTCTGAATCATGTCTGTTTCATTAATTTTTGAAGTGGCTTTCTAATTTTAAAGCTCTGTCTCATAGAAACCCACTAAAATTTTCCATTTATGCTACTGACTCAGTTGGAGGCAGTGATGTAGAATTATTTTTAAGAACTGGATCTTGTTTATGGATTCACAAAAAGATCAATTCAGAAAATTAAATTGTTCTATTAATACCTGAACTTTGGGATTTGAGAACTGGTTTTGACTCTTCACATCTGGAATGGATTCTTAAATATTTCAATATACTTGTACAGCTCTTCGTCATTTTCTAGGTCTACAAATTGTATTTAATGTTCTACTTTATTAAATGATTTATAAATGGTATGCAGATTCCCAAAGAATTATGCAGTTTTAATGTAAAAAAGAAAACAAATTCAAACTTTATTTCAACTCACTGAACTCCTTTTCTCTTGATCACATGGGTTGTTCACATTCTTTCTATTTGCAAGAAATGTACAAGTAACACAATAGCGGCCATCTGTTTTGTGTCATTATAGTTGGATCTTTGTATTGCTCCAGGTGTTATAATCAAAAGAATAACAATAGGCTTTGTGCAAAATAGAGTATTGTTAAGGAGTGCTCTACGGAAGGTAGGAGTTTGAAAGTCTGATGACTCTGTATGTAAATTCAGAATAACTTTGCACAGGAAATAATGATTCAATTATATTAATCAACGTTGGTGTTCAGTAATAACTAGAACTGGTGTTCATCTGTAAGAAGCTATATGATTGAATTGAATTGTTGCTTTATGATATATTCTAAAGAATGAAATGGGCTTAACAAGGGTAAGTGCATTTCAATAAAACAAAGGATAAAAAGGGAGAAAAGTATGGTCAGTCTTTTTTTCCAGGACAAGCTCTGGTGTTGAATTATTTGCTATCCAGTAGTTTAGAGGTAAGAGAGGGGAGTCTCAAATTAGTTTCCTGCCACTCCTTTTCTCCCAGCTACTCCAGTGACCATTGAGTTGCTGAGATGCCCTTAGTTTCTTCTTTGGGCTGACTTCTGTCTCCAATCTGTGCCAAAACCTCTGGTACTGGGGAAAGCCAGAACAGTGCTATTGCCAAGAGGAAGAGTTTCTTGTGTTTGGCAGAAAACTTTTTTCCAGTTAAGACTGTTTGACTAATTAAATCCTAAAGCGGTTTTTGATGAATTTGTTGTTATCTGTTAAATTCACAAAGCAACTGCCTTTGACCCCACCCTGGTTGAAAAATACTGCTCCTAATTGTCAAATAAAGTTATTACAGACCCAATATTGTCAATTAAAGTGGTCACTAAAAGCAGGCAAGTACATAATGGAAGAAGATCTTTATGCTAGTTCTGTACATTACTCTTGCTACTCAAAAAGTCCATGAGGATACTCATCTAAGAATGCTAGTAGTCATTCATAACATGTGCATAATATTCTATGCATGAAAATATTATTAATTTCAAAACCCAGGACAATAAAACTAAAAGGTTATGGATTGACTTATGTTAAATATTGTTGATATTATAAAACATGTAGTTAATTGTATTTTTTAGCTCTGTTCTACAGCCTGTGATAAGATAAAAGCTTCTTTTAAGAGTTTTCCAGATGTGGTAAAAAGAAACATAGAATTTGGTGCTAAACACTTGCTTGGATACAGGTTTCTTTTGTGGTGTTCAAAATCCATCTTAAGAAACTCATACAATGGAAGATAATTTTACTAGCATCGTGAAAAATGGAGGTTGTAAGCAATCTAGTCTAAAAGCTATGAGATTGTACAGTTATGAAGTTTTCCATCTATTGAAAAGAATATTGGAAATACAATTTAATAAAGAAACGCCCTGTGTTTTATTAGCAGCACAGTTGTACTAATATCCAGTCTTTCTGCAGTGCTGTTTTTCTCAGCCAATATGAGAACTCCTAAGCTTGCAGTTAGGTGTTTTCCTGTGTTTATTTGCCAAAGAAGCAACGAAGTCCAGTGGTACAAAAAAAGGGAAAGAATGGACTTTTTTTTATTAGAGTATGTGTGTGTATGGGAATTGAGGAAAAAGTTGGGATAATTAAGGGTTTTGCTAATTGTTCAGTATTTCTGATAAACACAGAAAAATTATGTATAGGTTTTTTTTTTTTTTGCATTTTCTTTGAAGATTTCCGGTATGGTCAATTAAATCAGTATCTTAGATAATAAACAAAAGGAGGAGTTTTGCAAAGCAGCATTTCTGCTTCCTGCTGCTATTTTTATTTTTAAGACTTAGGATAAGATTATATTTTCTTTCCTGGCATGGTAACATTGCAGTGGTGGCATTATATGCATGGAGAATGAAATATATAACTTAATATTCAGCATTCATTACTGTGGTGCTGGAGGGGAGCATTTGGCACTTTATTTGGATATTGGCATGATACGTGCTTCTGGACTCTGCACAGGAAGATTTTAGTGGAAAATAAGTAGCTACTTGCTACTACTTTTTGCTCCTCTTGGGATAGAATAATTTGTATCCATCCAAAAGTTTTATCATCTTGACCTCCTGGGAAGGGATGGGAATAGAGATTGAAAAAGTGATTCCTTCTGTAAGCAGTTTCTGCAGGGTCTAGAGCATATTTTGTAGAAAAATGTCTGATTTAAGCATTTCAAGTCCTAGATGAATCACTGTGTTCTTAGGTATGGTCTAGTATTGAACTGCTGCCATTTAATGAAACTTTCCACACTGATGTTTGAATTTCTCTAGCATTATCTTCCAAACACAATGTTATTTCTTCCTTGTTTGCAAGTTCCTCCACTATAAAAATCATCCCCATGTAGTTATTTCTAGTCTACTCTTTAATAAGAAAAGCTCTTACATACAGAAGTTTTTACAGTCCATTTCCTTTTCTGCTTGAAACCGAGTCCACAATTTTATGTGCTTGCCACCAAAGTTAATAATTATGCAAATGTTTAAAGCTGCAGAGGAAATGTTGTTCTTTATCTGAGATAATCAGCTGTTGCCAAAGAAAATAAAAGAAAAATTTTGAGCTAGTTTTAAAAGTGACAAAATATATTCACATTTTGTGTAATTTGAGGATGTGTAGGTATCTTTCAGATTTCTGCCTCCCTTCCTTTTTTTCTTCTTTTTTTGTTTTACTTCAAAGGCAAAATTTTTTAAACCTGACTTGGATTTTTGTCTCTTTTTGTAAGAATTTACAAAGGAAAGAGAAAGAAAATACAGATGATGGCTAGTATTTTTCTTGAAAATAACAACTTAGTAGTTTACTAAGCTTTTTCAATTATAATTATAATTCAATTATAATTCAACTGTATTGAAAAGGACATTGTGGAAAGCATACACAACCATCAATCAGTT
>NW_009226592.1:34935-68908 GCF_000690835.1 Fulmarus glacialis | reverse complement strand
TGTTTGATTTCAGAAAGCATTCCAATTGCTCGGCATAGTTTTGGAGATGTTAAATGAGAGTACATCTTCCCTTAGCATTATTGATCTTCAGGTTTTCTAATAGGAAGTGAGAATTTAAAATGCTGCCAGTGAGTAATAAAAGTACTTAAATCTGACAGCATTTTTTACTGGTAAGGGCTTCGCATTAGATGGCAAACCAGCTTGGTTTACTTAAGTCTAAGTACAAAACTGCAATGTAGTTTAAAATATCCAGAGTAATTCAATTTAAGAACGCACTGCAGTTAAACTTCCCTGTTACTTTCCCTTGCCAAAAAACTTGTCAAGAGACTTAATGTGTCTCGTATTGCTTCTGTGTTGGATTCTAACCATTTTGCAACAGGGACCAGTCTCTGCTCCAGGTCAGGCATAGCATCTCATTTCATGACCACAGTTTGCTTTAGCAACATGTCTCCTGGGTGCAGTGCATTTAATGGAAGGTCATGATACGTGATGTATTAGGTCATAGTTCTAAAGTAGCTGTATCAATGACAACAACAACTGTATCATCGCTCTATTAGTTGTTCATAAACCGATGTATGAATCATTGCTTATCTGCCGATATCAGCTGTCTGCAGTTAGATCTTTGAACCATACCGAAGCATTTTTTCAGGATTTTTTCTTCATTTCTGTTAAGTTACTTAGAAATATGTATGCTGGCCTGTGAAAAATACCACGGGCTCAACAGGTTTGCAGTCTAATCCCTAGATCTTTGGTGGTGTATTTGCATTTCTTATTATCAGGGACTCTGGCTGTTAATGACAATAAAGTTCTGCATCTTTGCCTTTATTCCTTCTGTGAATATGGAGTTGCTTGCATTTCTGCTGTTTAGATAATCTTTGCCAACCTTTCCTATATGTGATAGAGTGCATTGACTCCTTGCTTGTATTCTGTCAGATGGGTAGATAGTCAGCACAGTCATGATATCTGAATGAAAAGTGTCAGAGAAGGACCTGAGTTCTGAATGACAGCCTCCACCAGGCTGTGCTCTGGAATCCTGTCTTGTGCTAAAGCTCAGCAAAACAGCTGAGTATGTGCTTTACTGAACAGGGAGAGATGTAGGCATCTGCCTAAGGTAAAACTTCTGTAAGGTGCTTTGCTGAAATTGTGAGATGATAAAATAAATATTTCTCTCTTTCTGTCTTGCTTGCCTCTGGAGCAGCTGTTACTGTATTCAGTAACCCTTGCAACACCATGTCATAGGAAGAGTGTAGGGTAACGCGTGTGGCTGGGCAGCATCACATCTCTGCAGGCAAACACAGTCCTGATGCAAGAGCATAGATTTTGGTATAGTGAGGGAGAGGACTGGGGAGGTGGGAGGTGACAGCACAGAGGGAAGGGTTTTGGCATTTTGAGGAAGGCAGTGATCTTTGAGAGGGCAAGAGATGATAGCAGAGATTGCCTCCTCTTGTAGGACCCCACCCTTTATTAAAAACAGACTCATCTCACAAGCAGCAGCCCTCTCTGTCTTTGGGAGGAAGAGAGAAAATAAGGGAGTCATGGGGAGTCAAAGCAACAGGGGAAGGAAGACTTTGACCCTTGTGGCAAGGGAAAGGACCTGGAGGGATGAGGTGGCAACTTGTGTTTCTAGAAGGGTTTCCTGCCTCATGCAGAAGCTGCATTTTCTCCACATATCAACCTTCTCCCTTTAGCCCTTGTAAACTCCTGTGCCTTGTCAGACAGGAGCTGCTAATCCGCTCTCTGTGCCTCGAGCAGGCGGCTGCTGCTGGAGATGGGCGGCCGCTGTCCTGTCCAGACCCCCGCAGAAGAACCGCAGCTCTCCTGCGAAAGGAGGGCTCTGCGCATGTGCGGAGGGGAGGCAGACGCAGGGTGGCGGTTGGTGCTCACATCCTCTGCTGCAGATGATACAGAAAACTCTAAAATAGTGGGGGTAGGTTTGTCCCTTGGTCTCATCTTGGCAAACACAGTTCTTTTCTTTGCCTAATCAGGGTGAGTATAAATGCACTATTTTGATGAGAGATTTCTGGAGAAAACTCTTTCTTTTGTCATAAACCCCTGTTTTTGGAATGAGGTTTATCAGTTTGTCCAGCATAAAATCCCAGGCTGTGCCAGCACTCTCAGCAGGTATAACCTGTTTGGATTTAATTTCCAAAGCAAATAATTTTTCATGCACGTATGTTTTCAAGGCAAAGATTCTTCAACACTTTTTTTTTCTTTTATAATTTTAATGTGTTTCTTTGGAGATGATAATAAACTAGTCTATCCCAAGTCAGAAATATTTTCACTCTGCCTTGAGAACAGTATCAAGGCAATAGATGTCTGGTTTTGTTTTAACTCAAGCTGTTGTATTTACTTGTTTTATTTTTGTTTTTATATTATTTCCAGATTTTCTGTATTAGCTTCAGCAGAGGTATGGCTTTCATTTTCTGAGTAATATTTACTAGTTCTGATGTGCACATCTTTATTTAGTTGCACACATCAATTTTATCAGCATGGAGGAAAAAAGAATGGGTGATGCCAACTGTTTTGAAACATCAGTGAAACCAAGGGACTACTCCTATGGAGGAAATCCCTCTCCCCCCTTCACATTTTATTTTGCAAACATTTATTGTGTTTAGTGAGTCTCTCTTTTAAAAAAAAAATTTAAAAAAAAGAGGAAATATTAAACCACTTTTGCTTTACGTTTGAACAGTCACTTCACTGCAATATTTTGTAGGCTGTATATTAAAGTTAGCATGGGAAGATATTACCTGGCTGAAGAAGTATTATTGCTTCTCATAACATATTTGGTTTCCTTAAAGAGCAAATGAGATAGTGGCTTCCCACAGATTTATTTGTGGTTGTCCCTAGCACCTTTCTCATGCTGTATACTGCCTTTATCACCTGGGGAGTAAAATGTATAGACAGTGGCCTTTGCTGGAGCTGGTGCTTTCCTTGAGTTTCTGTTGGCTCTTGTCTATCCTGAAAAATTAAATAAAAAGCGAGTCTGGGAAACCTGGCATGAAGATGGTTGAAATTGCTTTAAAAATTGTGGATGATAAAAATGAAAGTGGTTTGGGAAGCACAGCACACAGATTCCACAATACCACCTGTGCCAACTGTGCAGAAAACTATGGTTTAAAACATTTGGCACTTTTTAAAAGAACCTTTTCCTGTGCACATGAGGCAAAGATGAACTTTATTTATCAAAGCTGAGCATGTTGTGATGTTTGCCAATGGATATGGGTCAAGTGCAAGAAATCAGTCCATCACTGAGCAATAAAAGAAGACAGATTCTGCTGCAGAAAGTTGTTGCTGAGCTGGAATCAATAAACAGACAAATATCTCTATTAGAATTACATATCTATGTATGTTGGTATTACTCTTGTAATTTATGATGGATATTATTAAGAGTGAAGTCCTATGCTGTTTTTTTTACCCTTCCCTAAATGAGATGAGAGTCTGAAGTGGCCAGGCTGGAATGCAGCCATTGTGCATAAGTGCATTTTCGGTGTAGCAGGAGCTGTGTTTGGCATTCAGATATTTAGGCTGTGATATGATGCATTAATGCTCTGTGAGGGGCTTGGGCAGAAGTGAAGAGAGGTGCGTACACTGGTGCTCTTGCCAGCTCGGCATATAGCTTTCATTATTTATCTGAATCTATCTGTGCAAAGCCTAAAATTGGAAGCCAGGCCAGGGAGATGTTTTGTTGCCTGTGGTTCAGTGTGAAGGGTTTATTTCTGAAAGGCAGCAGAGGGTGGTTGGACTTTGATTTCCCATGCAGGGAAAAGCAGCACGTAAAATAAAAAAAATTTATTTTTTTAAATAAAAAATAGGGCTCCAATCTTTGGAAGCTTTTAGCTAAAACTCTTCTTTCATAAAACTCTAGCAGTGGTGTGAATTACACACCCAGTTTTTGCCAAGTCTGAAGACTAAGTTTTGGAAAATCCCCAGAAAATTTGAAAAGATACATAGAGTGTCTCCAGGCTGGCTGAAGTTTCTCTCAGAAGCTGCTAAAAAGGGTAATTAAAGTTTTGATTGTTACTCTTCCACTGATTTATTAAAATAACTTGTGAAACAAAAGAGTTTAAACAATGTTGTTGTGAAATGGATTGAAAGATTCAATTCTCTCATTAGGGAATGAATGGAGGAGTTCGGGGCTGTATTTGCACTGATGCTGAAGACTTCTTTACAAGCCAGCTGTAGATGGGTAATTGGTCATTCAGGCTAAGGTTGTGGAGGTAACCACCCCTGGTACCAGGCACAACGTGCCGTGCTGTGTCCCTTGACGCAGGAGTTGTGGCTTCTCAAGCAATGGCCAATCTTGGTTTAGGAAGAATTTTGATTTTCTTGTTTGTTTTGTTTTTTGGCAGTGGTTTTTTTTTTTTTTAAGTTTAGGTGCAGTAGTTTTTTGGTTTGATTTTCTCTGAGTTTCTCGTGTTACAAAATGAATTTATTCTTAAATATCGCATGTGAAGAATGCATGTAAAGCAGAAGACAAATAATGTGGGGTGCATAAAGCTACAAAAGTGTTAGTGTGAACAGAAAATAGAAACTGAAGCAAATTATTTTATGCAGTATTGTAGGTCGGATTGCAAATAAGAAAGCATGAGATAATTTGGGTTGCAACTGCGCGTGAGTGTAACACGCACCGTTTAAAACGATGGGGAAAATCCTATACTTTTTTCTGCATGGAAGTGGAGATTTCTTCTCACTTCTGTAGGGATTTATCAGGAAACAGATGGTCTGTGTCGTCAATAATCATTATCACAAAGCAAATATTAATTTTCTTCCATGAAGCAGCATGCTTTTGTGCTTCAGATTCAGAGACTTGTCCTTCTGAGTGGATCTCGCCTGTTCAGATGTTGTGGCTCTGCAGCTGTGGGACACTCACCAAGGTGGCAGCAGAGCTCTCCCCTGTGGGCAGAAGGCCGTAGGATTATTGTTCCTTTCATCTCTGATTCTCCACCCTGAGGATGAGCAGTTGTGTAGCCTGTTGTTCAGAAAGGTGTTTTGTCCTCCTCATTAAAAATCTGTATTTCACCTGTTGTAACACAATAGAGTTTTTTCCTCAGTTATTTTTTCCTCTAGACTGTATGCAGTCTAGTCTTTAAATAATGTAACTTTGTGGCTATTTTAACGGATCTTTCCTGCCTGACCACACTATTAGGATCTGTTGCATGCACTATATTTCTTTCTGCTCTTCTGTTATTGATGTCTCTAAGGAGCCACGTGACTTGCTTGCTTAGAAGTAGATCTTGGATAATTCCTGCTCAGATCAACTATGTTAAGTCCCACTGCTACATCGATACTGGTGCCAGTGTTAATGACCGTTAACAAGCATTAAATAGTGCTATGTATTCAGGGCCGTTAACTTGTGTCACCTTTGTATTTTGTAAATGACTTCTTAGGGCACCTCTTTAGAAATGTCTCTTCCTTCACCAATCTTCTTTGTACAGTAATACAACATTGTATTAGATGTGACCTCTACACTGTCTTGTAGCTCCCTTCTTCACTTGAGCATTACCATTATTGACTGCAGAAGTTTTTTCCTGGGCATTTGTCTTCTGACCGGTTTTTGTTTTGGTTGGGGTTTTTTTCACTACTTCCTCCACAGAGTACCTGAAATTTATTTTACGGA
The DNA here is from genome assembly GCF_000690835.1 of Fulmarus glacialis. Classification (NCBI taxonomy): domain Eukaryota; kingdom Metazoa; phylum Chordata; class Aves; order Procellariiformes; family Procellariidae; genus Fulmarus; species Fulmarus glacialis. Next base: position 63,291 of record NW_009226592.1, on the reverse strand, counting down.
AGAGTCTTTATTTCTTGTAACAACTTACTTCTAGTTGTATTCATTAAGATGTAGACTGATTCCATGCTTGTTGAAATCTATGGGGATTGGACAAAATCCATGGATTGGGATATAAGTTAGGAAAAATGAAATCAAGTATTACAACTAGTGGAAGATTAAACTACCTTTTGCCACCTTTAGCCAAAAATACACCTAATCATTGCAATCCTTCTTAAAGTTTATGTCCCTATTGATTTTTGACTTATTCCACAACCCACAAGCATTAAGAATTTAACTAAGAGATCAATATACTTACTTAGAAAATATTTACAGGCAGAGTGTATCTGTTTTATAAGGCATTGTATTTTGAAAGAGGTTAGCAGAATGGTTTACATTTTCCAAGCAATATTTATAGGTAGCAACCTAATGTTGAAGGGTTAAGTACAGTAATTCTGTGTGTGAACCCCTAGGAAAGTGGACCAGACACTTAATAAATCTTAGTTCTCCCTCTTTGTTGAAGCAAAAGTCTCCTGAGTGTAGTGCACATATTAAGGTTACTATTCCAGTTACCATAGCAATGTCCATGAAAGAGGGAGACCTTTTCTCAGTGATACGTTTTTGACTAAGAAAGCAGTCCTTAATATGAACAAGTATAAAGTGGATGTGCTACATCATTACTCTTGGGATGTTACCGTCTAGGACAAATATTTTTGCTACATAAGCAAACCTGAACAGTGGATTGAGAGTTTTGGAATGGTAACAGAGAGTGGGGTGCTTTACAACAGATTTGTGAGCAAATTCTGGATCCCTCCAGAATGCCACACTTTCTTCTGTTACACATAAAGACTTCAGAGATGTGTGTGTTCATGCATCAGCAGGTTTATATACACGTGAAGTGTATTCTTTTCATCCTGTGCCTCCTTGTTCTGTTTTCCCCACTTATCATCACTGTACCTGAGTGGAAGGGTACCTGTTGCCCAGCTGGAGCTGTAGTCCTTTCCCCATGGATTGGGTTTGTCGTGACTGGTTAACTTTTCCTTTGGAAGCTGCTGTTTATACATGGAGCTGGTTTTATGGTTCTTCTTACAGGCTCATTTAAGTCAGCTCTAATTTGCTCATCAGCAATTCGATTCTCTTCAAAGGAGTGCTGCGCGGGAGGGTGATTATACGTGCAGTCATAGCTGCACACATCAGCGCTGTTGATGGATTCTGCCTTATTCCCATTTACCTAAAACAAATCCTTCTAATTTTCTTCAGTTTTCTTGCTTATTTGTCTAAGTAGACAGTCCTTTAACAAGTGCTCAGCTGTGTTTTGTGGCAGATTAATAAGCTGTACAGTGTTTAAAGTAGTTATCTTTAAAACACAAAGTTTTACATTTCTAATCCTTATGTTTGTTTTTTCCTTGAATTAAGAGGCAGTAAAACCAGTGCTTTGTATACCATTCTGTATTGCTCAAATGCTTATGTAATGGATCCATAAAAATTGCATTTTTTAAACATATATCTATATATATCTTTGGACATATATATAAGTTTGTTACACCTTTAGTCTTTTTTTTTTCTTTGCTCTCTTTAGTTGATTCCATTATGTATTCTCTGATTTTTCTTTTCCTGTTCAAATGGCAAATTGCGGAGACACTGACTTATATTTGCCATTCATTCATCCGTTTCCCTGGTCTATTTTGCTTTCTGTCCATGCGTTCTTTTTCTTAAATGTATGAACTGATCCTCTACGTGGCAAGGCAGTTTAGACACACAGAAATGGGTACCAGGCCAAGTTTATTCTTCATATGAAGATGTGGTTGGTACTTGAATAATTTTGCTTGTTATCTCTTTCAGTGTGATGCAAAAGGACTTCTGGTTTTAGTATGTTTGGGAAAGTGAAGATATCTAAATCTCTCTATGTATATTTAGGTCATATATTTAGGATTCTTTCAAGTGTCTATTCAGTGCATCAGTTCTGTTAAATTCTCCCAAGAAGTGTTTGTGTTGAGCAGGAGGAGATGGCACAAGTGTTACACGGTGTTGATCCAAACTGCATCCTGTTGAAGTTTGGACGTATTCCTTTTAGGTACATCAGGATTAGAAGGGAAAGGCACTGGAGGGAGAAATCTACAGAGTAAAAACATAAAACAAGTAACAACAAAAACATAATGAGAAAAAAAGAAAAAAACTGGGTAAAGAGAAAGCAGAGGCAGGAACAGGAGAGAGAAACGAAGGGACAGTCCAATGAAGAGCACAAAGGCCTGTGTTAGTGCTTCATCAGTGCCACAGGACACATGTGTTTCCCGTTAAGGACATCTCTTTATTCTGTAACTCCAAGCAGCTTCTGGGAGCACACGTGTAGGCGGTGAGAATTTCCACTTAATCGTAAAGTTTCTGATCTTTGAGAGACGAGAGCTGGCCCTAGTGATGAGCAGGAGACATGAGGCTGGTGCTAAAGGCACTCGTGTGATGTATCACTCATGCGGCCAGCCCCAAAACTGGACCAAAGCCATACTATTGGCCTAACCCTGCTGACACAGTGCTCAAGGAGCATCCGGTGGGGCGACCTGCCTGCTTTTTCGTCTGGCCAAAAGTTGCGCTTTACAATTGTAGCTGCGTCTTTATTTGGGGATGTGTGAAGTGCAGTGAGAACAAAAGTGCTATAAACTTTAAATTATTACATTTTTGACAGTCTGATTTAATTACAGTTTTAGTTTACTGTTGCAGAAATCAACAGTGATGTTGCCCCCATACTGTCTGTACGAGACTGTACAGCTGAGATGAACCAGAGGCAACTTGATATTTGCTTGTTTATTCAATCTGACAAAGTTTCTAGGCAATTTGCGTGAGATATTTGCCAACTGGTAATCATCCTAGCAACCATGTATCACTTTGCCAAATCTGTAAACATAGATTGATTTTGATCCATTAATAGGGCTATACAAACCCATAGCCTCTCTAGTGAGATAATTAAATTCTGGGCACTTTGTTAAAATAAAATTACTAAAACACAGGACCAGGAGAAACAATCAGTTTTTTTACAGAATTTAGATATTGGCCTCCCATGCTGAGAGCGATTCAACTTTAACCCAGTTTTTGCTGAGGTTTTCCATATTTTCTCCTCAGAAAAAAAGCAAATCTTTAGTTTTGAGAAGGTTTTTTATCCGTAGTTGAGAACTTACTTGATAAATGAAGACAATCTTATTTGACAAGTGCTTCAAAGAGAAATGTAGAGTGTGCTTTCTGTACTTGCAGCCTACTTTAGGCATATGGCTGACAAAATTTCTTCTGCATGTGGAATATTGATTTTTAAGTTCAGCTAAAGCTACTTGGAAGCCTAAAGTTTGCTGCAGATCTGTGAATTGCAGTTTGAAAGTAAAAATTGAAAGTACTTGAAACTAAAAATGTGGGCATGAAAACCCAGGAGTTTAGAGTCCTCACTGTAAGTAATAGCAAAATAGACATCAAGCAGGACAGGGACTACATGAGAATTAGTTGTAATAGCTTCAAAAGTAATAGTTATTGACCCCATCCTAGAGCAGCCATCTCTAGGATAAGAGGGCAGCTTCTTTTCCTTTTCTTCATAGGTCTGGAGTTACGTCCTAGGTCTTGTCTGCCAGAATGGGTCTGTTAATTCTGTAACGATGATTCAGATATTTATGTATTTGTTACCAGGATCTCAACTGAGACAGCTCATCTGTAAAGGTCACTAGGCAACTTTTCAGGTACTACTGGCATGAGTTAGATTCAGAGTGACAATTAAGGTTGGCTGAAGATATGTCTGTCAGAAAAGTTTTCTGACAATTTATTTTCTTTTTTTAGTCTTCACTTGCAAGTTTTGTATGAAGGAGTGTTTCTGTAGAAGCTTTGTGAAAAATGTTTAAATAGTTCACTTTAGCTTTCTCACGTTTTGGATAATGTGATTTTTTTTTTTTGTTTATTTAAATGTTGACATCTTCTCTTTAGTATAATAATTTCATTTTGACATTTCTCTGTTATTTTAACGTATTTTATATTACTTGTGCACACTATTCATGCAAAAATGCTGTATTTTGGTATTATCAAAGTGAACAGTACAACATTTAAAAACAAGTATTTCTATATATTCTATTTGAAATTCTGAGGAATCTTTTCTTAAAAAAAAATATAAGATTTTAAATTTATTCTAATTTGGAATAAAAATGCTTGCACTCTCCAATATTTTGTTTTCTAGTCATCTCTATGGGCAACTTAGAAAAGGAGGCTCTAAGCCATATTCTCAATTACAGCTCCAAACCACATTATAAATTACCCAAACTATGATGTCATGTTCCATTCATGAAAATCAACTGCAGAGTTTATATTATAACCTGCAGCATCTCCATTGATTTCTGATGGATTCCAGATGCACAGAGATATGGAAATGGGCTCCTGTTATGAGATGTTTCAAAGGTGGATGCTAGTTCTTTGCTTTCTGGGTAACTGCACATGTAATGAAATTTATGTAAGTTATGAATTTTTATCTTTTTTTCCATTTTCATACCCAGCGTTGTAACTTGTCCTCCTAGAGGCAAGGACTCACAGTTCTCGCAAGTTAGTCCTTTCTCTTTTTAGCAATTTAAAATGATCACGTAAAGTGTTACATAAATGTTCCCCTCTGTTTTAATACTCTGTTCTCTTTTCTGGCTATTTCTTGAGCTCCTATTGTGGTAAATTGTTAGTTGAAAACAATTTGGCCCCAAAATTCTATTTTTGAAGACCTTGATTAGCCCATGCATATTACTATAATGGAAATAATAACAATAGTTCTACTGTATTATTCCAGTAGAAGTTAAAAAGTTAAATTATATTTTTAACTACTTAACTAATGTCTGAGGGCAAAGAGTATTGAAAAAGAGCTGAAAGTGAAGATGCACAAATTTTTTACTTAAGGTACTGTCAGCGTGTTCCCCCCCACCTTCCCCCTTTGGTACATGGTTTGTGGAAGTAGAGGCAGACACCAGTCTTTCAGGACTAAATGCTGTCTGTCTCATTACCATCTTCAGAGCGATCTTTTACTAATTTTAACCAAAATTTTTTTAGCATAGGATGTGTCATCCTGAGTACTACAACACACAGCCATTGATTGCCTCACCACTAGGTTAAAATATCCTCTGAATTAACAGTATCTTTTATTCTGTTCCTTGTTATGAAATTGAACAAGTCTGAGTGTTCAATAAATTGCATTTGTTTGTGTGACTGGTTGGTGTTTTTTTGGATTAGGTAAGGCTAAACTCTGAGGAAATAAAATTACATTTGAAATACAGTTTGTTTTTATCTGAGAGTAAGACTTTCCAGAGATGAGAGCAAGAAAACAGTATTATGAATAGCCTGACTCCTGGTTGGTTTGTGGGAATTTCCGGACACCGTGTTGAAGACAGTCCCTTTGTTGAAACCCATGAAATTTCCTAATTCCCAACACTGGTAATGTATTGGATGAAAGTTATTTTAGTTCTTAGTAAGGGTATTTGTGGAGATTGATTTAGTATCCATCTTATTCTCTGCTTCCCGGTTTTGTTTAATAAACATAGAAGGCTTCAGAGCAAAACTTCTCAGACAATTTTATTCAATAACTTGAACCGGGTACATTGACATATCTGTAGCTACTCAGTGAATACCTGTTCTTTTAGTACCTAGTACTGAACTGCAGTACATTATCATAATGAAATATATTTTTAAATTACTATGGAGGTTCAAAAAAAGATATTTCAGTGTAAGTGAAGTCAGAATATATGGATATTAATTTTGAATTAGAATTTCAAAAAGGCTTGGAAGTTTTTGGTATTTCTAGTAAATGTAATGCCTCTGCTGAATGACAACTTACAATGTTTTATTTGTAGAATAGAAAAAAGAAATATTTGCATGATAACATAAAACTTGATTTTTTGGGAGTGCTGAGCAACCGCAACTCACTAGGATGCTCTTTTGTGTGTGTGTGTGTGTATATATATATGTATATACACACTAATTTATACATAAGACTTTGCAAAGTAGCATTTGTTCTTTCTTAGATGTAAAAGAATTTAGGGAGTTCCTTGTTTGGGTGTTGCCTAACTATGTGTTAGTTGATGTCTAGACGAGTGTGAAGAGCTCAGGGTTCAGGAAAAGTATTTGGTCTTCTAGCAGATAGGGAACCTGATACTGAGAAACTATTAACAGCCACTCACTTTGACAGTGCTACCAAGTGCATGGTGCTGAGCATAGGGAAACTCTGATCTATCTATAAGGCATCTATAAGACTTGTGCTTTCCCTGAGAGTTGATCATGGCCTCCCTCTTCCCCACTCCTCAAGAAGGGATAAAGCTTACTGCTTTGTCAGAGTATTTACTGAATAAATCAAAAAGGTAAATATGAACTTGTTTTTTATTTTTGAAATGCCATCAGTTCACCATCTTTATTAAGACATGAGTAATGTCTTATATATAATGAGCACGTTCATAGAATCATAGTATAGTTTGGGCTGGAAGGGACCTTTTAAGGTCATCTAGTCCAACCCCTTTGCAATGAGTGGGGACATCTTCATCTAGATCAGGTTGCTCGGAGCCCCATCCAACCTGACCTTGAATGTTTCCAGGGATGGGGCATCTACCACCTCTCTGGGCAACCTGTTGCAGTGTTTCACCACCCTCATGGTAAAAAATTTCTTCCTTATGTCTAGTCTAAATCTACCCTCTTTTAGTTTAAAACCATTATCCCTTGTCCTGTTGCAACAGGCCCTGCTAAAATGCCTGTCCCCAAATAGATAATCTAGATATACCAAAACAGTTTGCTGGTGGACAAAATTATAACGATTCCTTGGGAGAGTATTAAATAAAGAACCATAGACAGGAATCAACTGATTACATCTTTACCAGAACAGCAGTGAAAAGTTCTTTCAATAATGGGATTTTTAAAAGCATTTTACAATGACAACCTTTAATTATAAGGGTAATTATTTTTATTGCATTTTGCGATGTATTTTTTGAACATAATAGCAAACTGATTTCCTGCATTCAGTCCTTCTAGTGAAGGAAAAATCTTTTCTAAGTGCATAATTTGAACTTAAATGAATGCAAACCTTTGTACTCGGCTTGCATAGCATGCAAGTGATAACTTAAGAAAAATACAGCTTTGTGACACACTGATTACTTTTGTAAAGATAGAAGTATATTCTCCCTTTGATGAGTGTGTCTAACTTCCATTAGTGCTAATGGGAGTTATGCATTTATGCTTTGAAGAGTCTACACTCCAATTAATTACAACACTTTAAAGAAAATTTGAGATGTTATTGAAAGAGAGATTTTTTTGGTGTTGAAATGTTTTTTCTGAATTTCTATCCTGTTCCCTCTCCTTCTGTGAATGCTTTGACATTGACTGACATATTGTCATGAAATCTTGTAAATACTAGTATTGTGTTTAGTTGAAATTACATTGTGACATATTGATAGTTAAAGTCATCTCACATCTAGTTTTTAGATATCTAGCCTACCTCCTGTCGGTCTCTTTTTTCCCTGTTTACCTTTAGCTGACAACTGAATAACTTTTCCATTAAGTTATCGATTCCAAGGTTAACCTCAGGTCAAGTTTTATCTGACTGAAGTTAAGATAGATGAGCGAGCTGTGTTCCCTATGCCTTTCCTTAATTTTCTTGTTGTGAGCAGAAACCAATGAGCATAAGAAAACAGATAAATTGTCCCGGGATCCTGTGCTTCAAATCTGATTGCAAACAGGAAAAGCACTCAGGAAAAGGGTGAACGGCTTTGAGGAAAACAAGGATGAGTTGTTGCTAGTAGTCACTCATATTGAAGGTGATGCAGATGCAATAGGTTCATCTGGAAACTAAAAGCAGTTAAGCAATTTACTCTTTAAACAGATAGGTAAATGTAGAAGATCAGCACAGAGGGAAAGAAGATGAGTCAGTTTGACCAAAGAGACCTAATTGTTTCTTTTTCCCAAAAGTAGCTTATTAATATTAGTCTCTGTTGCTTCTCCTTGATGTGTGACTTTTAGAGCTGCCCAGGCATCTGACAAATCCACTGTAAGATTGAAATCTCCCTATGAACCACAGAGGTTATTTGGGGGTGGAGGAATAAAAATTGCATTCAAACTCTGATTCATGGATCTCAGACCTGAGCAAGATTGATAAGGATGTAGCAATACTTCTCGTATTTATTCTTGTTCACCCACAATGTAAAATTTGCAGCTCAACTTTGCCACAAGCTGGAGTTGAGTCCTCAGAAGTCTTTTTTGCTCTTGGCCTGAGGGACTGTGTTGCTGGCAAATGCATCACCTAGAGTATGTGCCAGAAAGAGGGAGCAGATTTATGGTATCTGCAAAGCAGAAGACTGACTGTTGAGTCCAGAATGTAGAAATAGACAGAGGATGTACAAAGAGATGCAGACAAGAAAGTAGACTTTCTGCTAGGGTGAGAGAAAGAGAGAAAAGGCTTTGCTGGATAAGCCATAGCAACTTCAAATCAAACCACACCAAACCCATGACTCTAAAATGTGCAAGAGAGTGGAAGGGCAAAAAGAAAAAAAAACACATATTTCTCCTCAGGCTTTAATTTAGTGGACAATACACATTACCATTTACCTTCCAGTTGTAGTAGTTGTTTGTATGCAGCTTCCATTGAGCAGAAGAACAGAATTTACGGATCCAGACTACCCAGAATTGTCAGAATTCAGCTTATTTGACAGCTAGAAGAGAAGGCAGTCACTGCCTCCACTGATGTGAAAGGAGCAGAAGGAAAGGCTATTACTCACTCTAGAAGCCTCTAATAGCAGCCTCAGTGAAACAGGGCACACCTAAGGTTAGATGGGACAGATACTTCATGCTTTCCAGAAGTGATGTGGAGCAAGAAAGTTGCCAGTCACCCAGGAGGGAGTGACTTGGTGCATAGTTTCCTACCTGTTCTTCATGACCTCTTTGAATACGGCAGCTACAGGCAGGTGAATAAGTCACCAAAGACAGACTTGGGAATGAGGATTATGAAACTGCCAGGTTGCAAAGTCAGTTTTTGCTGCAAGGGCAAAATCCTCAGTCTGTTGAAATGCGATTGCAAGGAGCCACCACAGTAATCTGCATGGATTACTGTGACCAAACCTCTGGCCAAAACAGTTAGCAGGACTGAGGTTTTTCTTCATTATGTTGTATGCCTGGAACCACAATAATTTGCATGTCCTGCTGTGACTATTATTTATTCTTATTTTATATTTAATGCTAAATTCTTCTACAGTACCGGAGTTTTCTAAAGAGAGTCTAGGCTGAAATTACAATGCTTCATTATTAAATTAATTCCACTTGTTTATTCTAACATTAAACGAGGACTACATTTTAGTATTAGATGTTTTGTCTTTTCCTGACATGTTGAACTCCATTTATGGATACTGTTTCTTTTTGTCTCCAGTTTCTTATTGTCCAGTACATGTATTTTCTACATTTAGAGAGATGTCTTTTATTTTTATTTTTTATTTTTATATTTGTGTATTGTGTATTCACGAGATAAATATTTTCTCTTACTGGCTCAAGTCAGGCTATTACTTGACTACAGAATTGATGATGAAAATCCTGACATCCTTCACCACAGCAGTGTGAATGTGCTGATATGATAGTTTAGTTTGAAAACATGTAATTATGATAATGGCAAAAGAGCAAGTCTCTGTGGGGACTTAGATTTCCTTCCATAATGCAAACAAAAGACACTCTCAAAGTGTAAGTTCTGTTGTTTCATCTGTTATAATGGGCAATTAATCAAGACGAAGTGAGAAAACTATGCTGATAACGGTAAAAGCTGGCACATAGCTTTCTAATTTGTATTGCAACAAATTGAGAGATGTAATCACAACAGAGGAGGATGTTTAAAGAAAGTTAGAGCTGTGATATGAAATGACAAAGGGAAGAAACTGGGAGTTAAGGATGACATTTTGTCTTATTTTAAAGCAGCTGTGAAATGGAAAAAGACCATCTCAGTGGCATGAGTTCTGCTGAAACAGATGAGCTGTCAGTCCTAACTACAAATTTCTGGCTTGGTATTTGGTTATGATATATCAATTGCACTAACAGGATATAGTTTGGCCTGTGATTTTCTTGCTTTTACTGTGCTTCAACACAACTGGAGAATGGATTAAAATGTGTTTATTTAAAATGGGAACAAGCTGGCAAAGCTTATTTTCTAACCTGCATTGAGACTGATTTATTAATATACATATAATATATGAATTACTTTCATATATAGCTGTCTTTGCCTACAGATACTATGTTTGATTAAGCTTAAACCATTTTTGATATTTGTATAAGAAACCGAGATTGCTGCCTATGGGTAAATTAGAACTGTAACATAAACAGAAATAACTTTTTTCTTCTACAAAACCGACTGTCATACCTGAGTTTGGAGATAAGCCAGCCTTTTTTCCTGTGCATGTAAACTAAAACTTTCTCTTAAATGAAGAATGGAGAGTGATGTAAATCTGTGGTTCTTCATTGAGTGCCATATGCTACTATAATCCCTAGTCTTTAAAGAGCACTTGGGTGTTACATATTTATTTACGATGAATATTTTCATAAAAAAAAAAAAATTATTCTGTGAAACAAAGTTTGTGTGAACTAGTAAATCATTACCTAGTAGGAGGCTGCAGTTCCTCCCTTTGCATCAGTGCAAAACCAGCTGCGTCTTTTGAGCAGGAGTCTCTTATTTCTGGAACCATGGAAATAATGATCCCAATGAAGGTATGCATCACCTCGATAGCACATTTTCCTCCAAACATACTCAGGTGCTTTATCAATGAGAAGCACAGTCACTATCCCTGGTCTGACGTGAGGAAATTAAGGCATAGCAGTGAAGAAATGAAAACGGTAGTTGAAGAGAAGAAAATTATAAACTCTTTATTTCCAGGGTTGAGGTGGCAAGAGATGATTGATTTAGGCTGTGTCTGTGTTAGCGAGTAGAGTGGGCCTCTAGGAGAGGATTTTGAGTGAATGGGCTGGTGCTGAGACCAGCTTCCACCCTGTATGCTAACAGGGATGTTTTATTTCAGACCAGCTGCAGTCTGGTCCCATAGATGGAAGGATAACTGCTGCTGAAATGCATCAGGTGCCCTCCTGGAGAAGTTTAGTTTCACCATGCAGGACTCCAGTTCGTGTGCTCCAAGTTTGCTCTGTGATGTGAAACAAAGCATGGTTAAAGGGAGAGAAATCAGATGATGAGACAAACATCTGCCAGGAATGGTTTAGTTATAGCTGGTTCTAAGCAGGGCAGGGGAAGTTGCAGGAGGAGGGGATCAGGGGAAGAGGGAATTTGAGGGAGGGGAATAAATGCTTTCGTGGCATCTTTTCCGGTCTGTCTTCTCTGATTTTTAAGTTCAGAGGCTTTTCCTAGCATCACAGGGGAAGGGAGTGTTCCTGGGAAGTGAACTCAGCTTTCTTCGCTCCCTTTCCTGTGTTTTCATTATTGTGGGACATTCCTCCCCATCATGAATATTGATTAGCCTATGAAATCCATCATGAACCTTGTTATGGTGATTTATCTCTATACCTTTTGCATATCATGGTGATAACTACCTTGCAATACCAACCCTGAGAGAAATACATTCCAGGGTTGAAAAACTTTTCAGCAAAACAAGAGAATGACTCTACCCAAAGCTCTTGGGTAGCAATTAAAGGTAAAGTGTAATTAAAAAAAAAAAAAAAAAAACTGCTGATGTAATTTACGTAATACGTATATTAAATCCTAAAGGATATGCGTACACTGCTGGTCTGTTTTAATTGGACTTAATTGATTACCAAGAGTAATCCAGAAATGTTTGTGGTATGTCTAGACTAACATTTACAGTTGTGTGCTTAACTCAGTGTAATGGTTATTTAATTAATTTGAGTTAAAAGGAGAACTTGTGCTGAATGGTCTTTTCCCATTTCATCTCATGATGGCTCAGAGGTGCCAAGGTGTTTAATCTGAAGCCATGCAGTTAATTACACAGTCACTCAGGGTGGATGGTTTTCGTGAAGTGGGATGAAAAATCTGTGCTGCATAACTTCTCTGATAAAGCCCAAATATTCTGAATTACAGTACATACCGCAAAGCGTATTTTTCTCTGTGCTGGTTTTTTCAGGATTGGATGCAGAGAAGGGGGATACTCAATGGCCTCATGGCAATTGTATGTTCTTAGGTTTTGTTTTTTAGGTGCTGAACACTGTATGTACTTTTTTAATGCAAGTGCCCAACACTGTGCATGAAACTGATTTTTATTTAATAAGGTTACTTTAAGCTAACATTTAAGTAGAAAGTTATTTTTTAAAGTACATCGTAATTGACAGACATTTTTAACTTGAATTTCTTGAGAAGTGCTGATTATTATGATGCTTTTACAAAGAATGTACTCACACACTCATGTTTCTATTGAATGATGCTCTATAAAGATTAAATACATGTTACTGGAAGGGAGCCACCTCTTACCCTAGCCTCAATACATAGCAATTTCTTTGTTGTGTGGCATTTTTAAATAAGCAGTTCCCCAAAAAGCTAAAAGCAAAAAATTTCAAGTCAAAATAAAAAAAAAAAACATGGCATCTTTGAATAATACTAGCTTACAACACTATCTAGACCTGCAATTCTTTTCAATGACCAATGACCTTTTTTTCACATACACCTGTCAGTGTCTGAATGCCAGTATTTAGCACTTAGAGCACAATCACATTTTTTTGCATTAACCAATGGCAAAAATACTGAGGGAATTCAAATCAAGCTGCTTGAAGGGAGTTGCTGTAACAAATGAATTTCAGTAGCTTCATTGAGCCTCCCCTGCCCCAACATGCTGCCTTATAAGTGAATGGTGGAGTTTAGATCAAACATAAAGAAATGTGCCAAAGCTGGAGAAATCAATACAAACCACAGGAGTTTGGAATCCTTGTGTATTATTCCTGGAAAGCTAGACCTTTCCATGCACATCAGCACCCAATGAGGCAGAGCTGCTAAAACAAACCAAAGAATAAGTAGAATAATGTCAGAATGCTCACTGCCTGTGCCCTGCTCCCTGCTGTACCTGCCAAGGTAAGCACTATTTCCAGGAAATGTGTTAAATCTTTAAACGATTCTGTGAAATAATTCCAAGAGAATTGATCTGCAGAAAATGCCACTTGCCCATAGAGAGGTACCATGAGGCAAACCCCTTACTCCGTAGTTGGTGAGGGATCACAAATTTAGAGTAGTCTGATTTTAGATGACAGTGTATCCACACAGAAACAAGTGCAAATTTGAAACCCAAGGATAAAATATTTGAAACGGGAGTTTCTTTTATTTTACAACTCTATTAAACAACTCTATTAGATTTGGGGGATATGTATATTTTGCCTCACTCACGTTGGTTTCATAGCAGCACATCTCATCACATACTGTTTTCTGTAGCAATAAACTTAGACTGAAATATTCTGCATCTACAGGCTCACTCTTCCCTGCTGATGGTGTAACAGTGAGCATGACCAAGTCAGACTGGCATTTTTTAATTACAAAGCTATGTGAAGAAGTGAAAAATTCGAGAGTCCTGTATTCCACCATGCAATTGAAACACTAGGTATGCAGGAATTACCTTTCTCCAACAGCATTAAGAGTTAATAATTTAGGTTCTTTACTTAGAAACTGTGATGTCACCTTATGAATTGGGAAGAAAAGCACAATTTAATGAATGCTGACTTCTTCAAGCAGGCTATGTTTATGGAAATGATGAAAATCCTATGTGTCTGTAAACAGAGTCCCATTTCTTTTCTTCTTGGAAGCTTGTGTCACATCTAACTGAAATCTGAGTATAAATCTGCTTCCTTAGCTTTGGCTTTTGTTAGGTTTTCTCTATGGAAAAGTCTGTTCCAGTTTGTTCAGGTGCACCCAAAATGCAGCAGGTGGAAATCCTTGTCAGTTGTGTAGAGCTGCATGGTAAGAACTGTGTTAGGGCAAGCAGGTCAGAGACGAGAGAGGTCAGCCCTTACAGCTCTTACGACTCATTGGGAGAAGCTTGAATCTGTTTCTCAAAGCATAATAAGACATGCTACACGCTTGCCTATTGAAAACTACTGCGTTGACAGCCTCACTCCATCATATTTAATGCGGCAGGGATAGGTGTGGAAAACTCTTAGGCGAGTGTCCTGTTCAGATACAGGATTAGTGATCTGTTTCATGGTAGGTGATTCTCCCAGAGGTTATTGGTTATAGGCAGTTGGGGTTAGGAGAGAGAACACTAGGCTGTGCAAAGAAAAAAACCAGTAAATAATTCTGCATTTGTGAATTACATCAGTCCAAGCTTAGTTAGAAATGTGACAGGTTTTACAGCTTGGTTTTCTGAACGTACTACTCAGTTTTCTGTAGAAGTGCAGCTTCCCTTATTAAGAACAGGTCCTCTGTGATGTGAGGTGTAACACGTGCCTGATAGTGCTGCTTTGCAAATTTTTTAATTAGTATTTCAGCTCTTCGAGGACAGATTGTTGAAGGACTTCTGGGCAAGCATTTTTTTATTTCCTCTGAAAGTCTGATGGTTATCTAAGTCAGAGTCCTACAAAAGTGTTTCTAGCTTTTGTCAGGATACCTTAGAGTTGAAAGTTGTGGTTTTTAGTCCAGATTAAAACCTTCAGTGAAACCTAAACAGGGCTTAGTTCTAGACATTCAAAGCATGATGATTGTCTTGCATGAACAGTTAGTACTATAAAAGCCATTGTTAAACAAATACATTTTATTTAATTAAGAAAATGGATATGCATATTACATGGTATTATAAGATATGCACGTGTAATATATAATATAAAATATTATGTAATATATCATGTATATGGGTTAATGGGGTCACTTCAAAATCACATCACCGGTGCTCCAATACAAATGACTGACAACTGTAAGAAGGGAAAGCAGTGGGCTCTGTCCTTTTCCCCCTAGATACAGACTTGCTGTATTTATTCGCAGTGGGGTGGAGGATGGTGACGATGAAGCTAGCCGGTGTCCTGCCTCACTTGACAGCACAGATGTGACAGAAGGATGAGCTCTTCCAGAGATGGATAGTGGTGTCTTTGGAATTATGGCCTTTCCATAAGATAAATACTTTAAAAGTATGTGCAAAGTGCATGCTAGCTTAGGGGAAGGGAGAAAAAAAAAAAAAAAAAAAAATTAAATTTACAGAGAGCATGAAGGTAGGCATGTAGTCTGATCTACCAGAAATCCAAAACTTGGTAAGCTCCCCTGTTTCTGGGACATACTGTTTCATTCTGATCCTGAGACTATTAGACTATTACGATTAAAATCGGTAGGACTTCTGCCATTTTACTCGAGGTTATGCTTTCACCATAAATCTAACTTTGCGCTGTCAAAGCTTTGCTCAGTCTAATTACCAATTGCCTCAAGATCTCCTATGACAGCAAGATCAAAAGGTTCATTATATGTTCTGAGAAAATCTTTTCTCTATCCCTATTATGTCTCCATTTTAATGTAATCAAGGAAACACTAGTCTTACAGAGAAGGAAAACAATATAAATGTTGTTTGTTACTGTACTTGAGGCATTATTCTATCATCTTTTTTTTTCCTGAATTGAGTGTATTGTGTGTAAATTTTTTTAGAAGTGGAAATTTGTGTCTCTAACTGTATTCTTTTGCTTTCCATGGATTCTTTCGTGTCCTAGGTATAGAAAATGAAGATGTACCTCTATGAAATGCCTATGTTTTTAACATGTCTTTTTCAACACATCCCTTTTCCTTATGCAGTTTGATTGTCACAGTCAGATCCTGTACTGCATGGAAAACACAATATATCTGGTTTTCTTCTGTTTTCTTTTACTAAGAAATTACAGTTAATCCAGAACTCACTCTTGTAAACAAATTCTTTAAAATGTTCTTCCCAGTGTACGCTCACTTCTGCTTGTCTCTGCTAATAGCATTTTGTTCCTGGTTTTGTGGGCTATTGCACTTGGAAAATAGAAGGGGGAGTGTTGAAATGCATTGTGAATGTTTTAATATAATCTGTTGTCTGGACAGAACTGTCAGGTCATGGGATATAAAGTCAGTCTTCACAGCACGAACTTGGACTCAAATTTGTGGCTCTTCCTGAAGACCAGCCCCAAGCTCAATTCCATATGCAAATGTAGGCTGGGTTGGCTACCTGACACCAATGCAAAGCTTCTGGAATGGTCCCCATTTGAAATAGAAAGACGCTGTGATTTTTCCAAAGCCGCTGTATGAATTGTGAGCAGCAGCAGTTGTGAACTTAAATTGTCTCTTTCCTTACTGTCCCATCCCTACTTCTTTTGGTATACATTCCCTTCAGTGACAGACTAGTTCCAAAGATATTTCTGAGACACCAATACCTCTTCATTTGTCTCTACTTTATTCATTTTGTTGTCTGAGCTATTGGACTGTTCCTCCAGTCACCTTGGGGGAAGAGACTTACCCTAGTGTCATCAATTAGTGCTCTTCTGATTTTCGTGATGTTTCCCTGGTGGGTGTCTTGCTGCGTTTGGGGGGGATAAGCAAACTAACACTGCCTCTTTGACTCTGCTGCCACTGATGCATCTGGCAAAAGCACATTTCTTATTGATACACGTAAACTTTAGTGGTGGCATCAGAGAGGCTTATCATCACCAAAGCATATGCTTTGGATCGTGTGAGAAGGAATCACACTTACGATGGAGTTTTGGGAGTGGATTTGGGCAACTTACTCTCTTCTGTGTGTAGAGTAAAGCAGAAGTAGTAGTTGAGAAATGGAGGTTGAGATAAGGATAGTAAACGGAGGAAAGTGAGGCAAGTCTTGATGTCTGTAGGCAACCACCTCCCCTGTGCATAATACTTAGATGCTCTGGCACTAAGAAGGAAAACCTTTTACAGCATAAGTCTTTTCCTTTATTCTTAGAAAATCCAAACTAAATCCAGTTTGCCCTGTGGAAACTGCTGAATGTCTAATGCCCAGGTGAACAAGGACAAGGGAATTCTGAAAGCCTGCTAGGGTTTTCTCTATGTCAGACTAATTCAGATTGATATTGAATATTGCCGTGATGAGCAGAGACACAAAACTCATAAACAGCTGAATTAAGGATGTAGAAAAAAATTTCACAGATTATATCTCTGGGTTAAAAAATGAGATTAAGGAAGTCTAGGCTCTGTTCTTGATCTTAATGTTGATTTTATTTATTTAATTACTAAAAAAAATCACTATTACAAAAGACCAAGTGCTGTAATATTGGTGATGATGGACTATCACCTTGGTTCATCCATCATTAATCCTTGGAGTTTGACTTTTAAAAATGAAATGTTGTCAGTGGTTAAGTCTGCATGAATATGGTTTGCTAAAGGTTGTAGTGCTAAAAGATCTGAATTAACAAATATAGGAAGGTCACTTCACTATGGTTATGAAGGTCAGTCTCATCTTTTTAATTATATTAACTTTTATATCTTTCTATCTGCTTCATTATTTTATTTTGGCAATGTCAGATCTATAAGTCTTCTCATATACTTTGGATACATAATTATTATGTTGCAGAAGTCAAGAAAAGATCAGACAGTCCTGAATCTTTGAGCATCCTCTGTCCAAGATGATGCAAATAATTTCCATTCATTGTCATTAGCATTAAACTTCTGAATTTCTTCCAAGGTTTCTTAGCCCTTACTCCAGCCATTTGTCAGGAAGAAATAGCAGGAGCTTTTGATTAACATTCAGATGACGCCTCTTTTGTTTTATTGATAGTTTCTACGATCATTCACTCTCATCACCTTTGCATAGACCCAATATCTTGCCCTTCTTTGGAAACTGCAAAATCAATTTGGTTCAAAGTTGCATCTAGTGCTGTGCTGGAACACTTGCTTGGCATGTAATATGCAATGAACATTTCATCCTCAACAATTTTATATAGAGGTGTTTTGGGTTTTGGTTTTGTTTCTTTTTTTTTTTCTTTCTCTCCAGACTCTGATGTGACTGTGGTAGCATGAAGGTTGTAGAGCGTGTACTTGAATCACCAGATAGCCAAGGAACCTCTCTTTCTGTTAGGTTTTGAAACTGACTTTTGTTTCCCCAATAAATTACAAATGTACCACCCTCTGGTATATTCTGGAGCAGGGATTTTTCAGTGCTTTGTGCTGCGGTGGTTTCATTTTGGATAGAATGATTAAATATTCATTGATCCCGAGTGCTGCACAGATTATAATAGGCAAAGTACTTGATTAGGAGTAGGGTATTTGACTCCCAAACTGGAGGTCAAAAGTCTACAATATATTTTATGCAACCTACTGCTGCATAGCTCAAAATTATGTAATTATACAATTTTGGCAGGGATCCTAATACCAGTTATTTGATCATCTGAAGTAAAAATTCAGTAAGCACGGATAAGAAGGGATCTTTGAGAGTTTTTAAATAGATTGAGAATGATACTGAAGGTGAGCCTGAGAGCCTCTTGTTTCCACATTTCAGACAAGGGACATAACAAAATGCTGTTGAGCTGAAAGAGGAACAAGAGGAAAACAATCAATAAAAAAATATTGAAAGAAGAAAAGTCTTCATGACTGTGGCTCTGAAAAATGCTCTTTTTTCTTTTCTAGTTTCCCTAAATTCTGGTTAGCTAAGAGCTTGCATGCTGGAATAGAAAATGGTTAGTAAGAAGCTTTTATGTAATTTAATAAAAAAGACAGCAGTATAGTGCTGAAGTAGAAAAAGCCTCCAAGGTTTCTTTTTGCTGGAATGTCCTTTCGTACAATTTAACAGTCCTTTCGTACAATTTAATTTCTGTTCTAAAATGGTTTCTGTTTTGTAAAACTCTTAAATACCTGTTCTGTTTTCAGACTAAAAGTTTCAAAGGTGGGCTGTTTGACTTACGGCCTAGTTCCCACTAAATTTAGTTGTTTGCAAGATGAATGGTGGCATCTAGTCATAAGGACTTAAAATTTATTTTTAATGTTGCTGATAGATGAATGCTGAGTAGCTGCGGTTGTTAGTTCCTTTCAGTTAGATATTTCTATAAATTTGTGGGATGAGTGTTCTGTAAATTGATGACACGTGTGTCATCACAAGGTTTCTTCACCTAGGCAAGGTTGTGTCAGATGTCTCCAAAATAGTGTTGTGGGGTTTTTTTTTGCTTTCAGTGTTAAAGTATCACAGTATGGGATGTCAGGGAGTTGTAAAAGGGAGAAGAAAAGGATCGTCTTAGAGGCTAATGTTGGAAGTGTTGAGATTAATTGCTCTAGCTTTTGTGCTTTCTGCTCAAATGAAAGAAAGAGGTTCTTCCAACTCCTGATCTGGGGTGCTCTGAGCTGGCTGCTGAAGGGGCTCATTTCTGGGGATTTCACTTCAGATGGCGTCTTGGGATATAAACCCTCATCTACTAAAAATATGTTTTTGGATAGCCTCCTAAATCCTTTGGTGTGCCTGTGGTTCCTAATCACACATTTTAAGCTTTTAGCTTTTCCAATTTGATGCTAGGAAAAGGAGACATTGCAAATCTGAGTTAGTGTGCTTCGGAGGGAAGCTTTGTGCCTGATTTGTATGGAGTATGACCAGAGCTGAGAGAACTTGTGAGAGATAAGGTAAAGACAAAAATCTACTTTCTGCTGTTCAACAGACCACTTACAAAAACATTAATGTACCAGAATCCCAAGACTGAACTGTGAGAGGAAGTTGCAACACCAAAGAATAATGTATGATAGCCTTTGGCAGATCTCCACAGCTGCAGGGTTTCTAATGGCAAAAAAAGCTGTGCACCCCAATCATCCTAGTCCCAGACTATTTTTCCTAGGGTATCTATTTATTTGCAAGACTTAAGAGTCTGTACACTTTTTTGTATCTAATTTGATATTTTTATTTTAATCCTTTAACAGCAAGATTCTTTTAATGGTTGTGTATAAGCCTATATAAGCAGCAGTAAAATCCATAAAAATATTAGAGGGGGAAATATTCTACAGGTTGAAACACTTCTAAAACTTGGCTTAGGGAATGTGCTTCTCAGTGTCTGCTATACTGTTTGTGTTTGTGTCCTGAAGAATCTAACATAGTCAAATGTTAACTAACTGTACATTTTGGTGTACAGAATTTTATGACTTTAGTTCATCAGAATTTTTCTTTAAGGCTGCATGGCAGTTTCTTAATTGCTGGAAGAAGAAATGACTGTAACGTGTGAGATCTACTGGGGAAAAAAGCGATGGTCCTAAGGCATCAGTTGAGACTTTACATAGGAGTTTTGGTATTAAAATATTTATTTGGCTCTAAATTAAAGACTTGATTACGTTGTGTTGTAAGACTTTAGTTGTGGCTTAAAATTCAAGTGACAGAAGCCTCCTTAGATCTTTCTTAGGATTTAAAAGGATTTATTATCTTTGTATTAATCTAATAATTTAACTAATCTGATTATTTGATTCAAATACAATATTGAAGTCAGCTTGCTGGTTTGACCTTGATTTGATTGCTATGCTGCTTTATTCCTGATTTAATTTATAGTTATTGATAGTAGTTCTTGGGGTTTTGATTTTGTTTTGTTTTTTCCACTTCCTCTATTGATTTTTTAAAAAAATGATATTTATAATATTGGGTTATATTTGTTTCACGAAAAGTGGAATTTCTGATGACCTGGTTAAATCCTTGAACCAGTTTTGTTTTGTCAGACATATGCTTTCTCATACTTAGTAACAAAACCCTGGGATGAGTTGAGCAGCAGTTTTGGACACAATTCCACTGAGTGGCAGGTATGTCACAGCTTATAAGTAGTACAGAATTTACATCACCCAGTGTTCACTGAGCCTGCAGACGTCAAAAATTTAGCTATTGACTTCATTGTAATGGAAGCTTCATCCACTCATAAGTCAACCCATTTCTATGTAGGTGCTTATTTTACTCATACCTATTTGGTTGTTTTTTTTTTTTGTTTGCTTTTTTCTTCAATAGGAAATTACTGTCAGGGAGAAAATGGATAATATTCATGTATTTATATATGATAATGGTTACCTGTAGGATAGAAGTATACAGAAATTTAATGTCAAAGATGAAGAAAAAACTTTAACCATAGCAAAGAATTTATATTACAAATATAAACTCATTTTTAAATGAGTAAAAATAAAAGTTCCATTTGCCCTTCTGAAAAAAAAATGGTTGTGGAGTGCTCTGGTTGCTTCCTTTTAGATCTGTTGGATTTTCACCAATTATGATTTAGAGAAATTATACTTCATGAGCATCTTTCCCTTCTAACCTCTTTCATATGTTTTTTTTTTTTTCTTTGTCACAGAAAGTGGAAGTGACTGAAACAACCCACATTTTGTAATTTTAAGCATATATTGCACTTTTTACTACCAACCTTTTGTTTGCCTTGAGTAAAAACAGTCCATTTGCAAATGGTTACCAATGTGGAAATAGTGGCTTTTTCCCACCCACCCCCCAAATCTAGTTTTTCTGTCAGAACAAAGATACAAAGGACAAATCCTTCTGGTGACATTCTTAATTTTATTAATTGTAGTTGTATTCATATTTAGCTTTAAAAAAACCCCACTATTTCAAATTCCACACCCTCCCAATTATTTTTTCTAGCCTGAATTTTTCCTCAATATACATTATCATGGCTAAAACTAAAAAGTCACCTTTTTTTCCTCTGATTCTGACAATCACTAGAAATTTGTTTATTTAACAAATATTGGAGAGTTCTATATCGGGCTATCTTTGTATA
The DNA here is from genome assembly GCF_000690835.1 of Fulmarus glacialis. Classification (NCBI taxonomy): domain Eukaryota; kingdom Metazoa; phylum Chordata; class Aves; order Procellariiformes; family Procellariidae; genus Fulmarus; species Fulmarus glacialis. The sequence continues at coordinate 41,676 of NW_009226592.1, read as the reverse complement.
CATCTAAGGGGACCCAGATAATTTCCTCATCCTACTGGAAGTCTCAGACAGTGTAGCGTTGCATCGTTGGCATTTTGACTAAGAAGGAGTGACAGGGAAGGAATTTACCTATATCCAAGGGATCTGAGCCACAGAATGGCCTTGAGACTCATGAATTGCTGCAGAAATTAGGGTAATGCCTTTTTTACTCTGTCCTTGCTAATAATCTAACGGGTTGTTCATGTGCACTGAGAAGTAAAAATAGCTCTTCATTGATGAGTGAAACTTCTGCTTTTTCCAGTGGTTTACTCAATTAGTAAAAGGAGTTGCTGAAGGAACCACAAGGAGGATAAAACAAGATAAAGCTGTAAAGAAATTATGCGTGTGTGCTGGTGTCTACAAAATAACTCCTAGATGGCTTTGTTCTTCCCAAGACTAAACGTAGGATATTGAGGAATATACTAAGCAGGAAGGTTACATCAGCCTCGGTGGGCACAACATTTAGATTAGAGGATGTGGCGAAATTTCTAAAAATTGAGCACTGCTAAACCTGAAAGCTTTTTGGGGATTTTCCTTTTTTAACCAGGTAGATAAGAACTAGCAGGAGATGGAGAAATAGGTGAAAATTACAGTAGAAATGTTCAAGTTCTCAAATCCTGCAGATGGAAATAACTGGGATGGCTGAAATGTTTTAGGTGGTGGTTGAGGGAAGTGGGATGGGAACTGCAGTTTTGAGGGAAAGGGAGAATTAACTCCCCAGCTATTGATCGCCAGTGGTCTTGAATGTGTCTGCGTCTCTCGTTTAGGTGATGTATTCAACCTAAGAGGAAAACGTACATTTATTCTTCTTCCTGTTGTACATGGTTTGTATGAGTCGATATATAGGAATTTGTTTACAAAGAATATTTCCAAGTGGTTTTACTTATCTTTTGAATCACAAGTCATACAACTGAAAGAGGCAATAAATGCAAACAAATTTGGGTCTGTTGACCCAACAGTGCTTGGGAAGTGCTTGGATACCTGAATTCCAAATAGTCTTAGTGTTTTTAGTTTTCTTTGGGACTCTTGCTGCACCATGTCTGTGTTTGTTCCATGAGGGCAGGATTTTGCTCAAGAAATGCGGTTGTGGTGCAGTCCTGCTCATAAAGGGGGAAAGGAATCTAAAAGCCAGGAGTCCTATTTCTTACATCATGCTGTTAACTTTTCCAAGTCTTTTAGTATTCACTATAACATTGAAAATGGATGAAGAATATTCAGGTTCGGAGGAGAAATTTTACAACCAACTCTGTTCATAAATCCGGAAGAATCTGGCAAAAGAAATCATTTGCTGAACAGTTTTTCTGCATTGAGGATTCTATAATATAAACTTTCTTCCCTCTGCCCCACAGAGGAAGGTTTAGAGGAGTGTGATCCTAGCTGAAGTGGCATTATGTCAATGTTACTTCCTTTCTGTTGCTTGTGCAGTGGCTTTTAGAAGTAGTTATGCACTGCCCTCGCCAGAACGGTCCAGAATAAATAACCACTTCACTGAAGAAAGAACATTTTACAGAGCTGAATATTTGAGTGTATGATGCTAACATCTCATCAATGTTTCTTCTTTGAGAGACAATATTTGGTTACTGCTGCTAATGACAGTGAGTTATAAATACTGAATGCTCAATAAATATTGCCAACTCAATCCTAGGCTGGGGAGGTGGATTTTTTTGATGCGTTGAGAGCTTCATGACTATTAGTTTGAAGGTCACATGTCCTAACAGCAGTGAGAAAACAGACTGTAAGGGCATATGGATTGAGAGAATTTCGGAAGGCTCTGATGAAATGTTTTGTTCTCAAATTGTTCTTCAGCCTAGTAGTAATTATTTTCTGAGTGAAACAAGCATTTATGTTTCAGTAGCATTTTATACTACTCTATGTGTGTGGCTTCATTGCAAGCAAGGCTGTTGAAAATTGAACTTTTGTTAAATAAAGCAGAAACATCTGAAGGATACTGAAGATTTTGTTCCCTTAAAGCTTGTCATTTTTTTTTTTCCCAGCCATGACAAAGGACTAATGAAAGATACTCTTTCTTGGTATAGAAATTATTTCTTTATATACTCTTTCACTATTACGTCTACAGCTATAGGAGACTGACTTCAACATAAGAATTAAAATTCTCGAAGAAAGCATAGTGGACCTTCTTCTGCATGGTTAGAATACTTTAAGACACTAGTCAATGAAATGCTAATAAATGTTTAATGTAAAAACTTGAAAAGATGCATCTCAAGAGATAGAAAGAGGTCCTTCAGCTGCAGTTTTTGAATTAGTTCCATTTATGTCAACGGTAGTACATTGACTTATGTCAGCTAAGGTTCTTTCTTATATTCAGCACTCAATCTCTAAAACATTAACTGTTGTTTTTCAGAGGAAGTAGGGTACTAGTAGTTGAAAGCCAAATCCACACTATGAAACAATGAGGAGAGACAAATGCTGTTGATCTGTAAGACTTTGGAATTCAGAATCACAGCATTGCTGAGATTGGAAGGCGCCTCTGGAGATGGTCTAGTCCAACCACCATTCTCAAAGCAGTTTCGTCTACAGTAGGTTGCTCAGGGCTGTCGCCAGTCAGGTTTTGAATATCTCTCAGGGTGGAGACTCTACAGCCTGTCTGGGCAGCCTGTTCAAGTATTCGACCATTGTCACAGTAACAAGTTGGTGATCCTTATGGGTCCCTTCCAGCTCGAGATACTCTATGATTCCATGATACCCTTTGTAAATCTATGTCAACTGCTCCCAGTCATAATCTTCTTCTTCATAGTTTTGGATATAGTTACTAGGATTAGTTGTTCCATCACCTTCTCAGGGATCAAGGTGAGGCTGATTTGGCGCATGGTTACCTCTGTCTTACTTCTTGCCCTTCTTGAAGATGGGAACGACACTTGCTTTTTTCCAGTTTTCAGGAACCTTCCACAATTGCCATGACCTGTCACAAGAAGGTGAAAATTTTTTAAATATGTTTAAGAAAAAAAAAAAAAAAAGAAGACGATATTCACTTTCTACCTTTTAGAACATGTTTCCTTAAATCAGTTGTTTCTCTCCAAGGTATAGTAGCATAGGCACTATGTTTCTAAGAGATAGCTAGGTAGCTAGTAAGGACTATTCAAAAATTGAATCATATGGCAACTAATTTAAAATGGGTAGGACTGCACATGATGTCTGTGATGGTTGAAGAAGTTTAGAAAAATAATTTTATAAAGAAAAATAATTGTATTTACCTGTTGTAAAGTAGTATTTCTGTGAGTGGTTGAGTTTTATAATTGGTTTTACTATCTTTTTTTAGCAGAAAAACTATTCTTTGCAATTGCTAACTAGTAGCTAAGTAAAATAATTACTTCAAATTTGTTTTCTAATTAAAGATTATAATCTTTTCTTACCTTATTACTTACTAAAGTCATATAATGTACTGCCTCATAATTTGGTGCTTTAAGCAATTGGGAATGTATTTTTCCCGCAATATTCTTTTCGTATCTTTTTAGGGAAGAAATGGAAAAATAGGATCAGATGTCTGTGAATTCCCTTGGCAGAGCTTACTTTAGAAAGAAAGAAACTTTCAGATTGGCAGTGGTATTTTTCAGTATTAGAGCCAGTTGAAGGAGAAGTTCACCTGCCTGTTTGCTACCAGAACCTTCTTGATTGCATACCCAGTCAGTTTAGCAAACAGCATTCACTGTGATTGAGTTTATTTAGTACTTTGAGGTGTGAGTGACCTAGGCAGACAGAGGGGACTAAAAAGTTTGTAAAAGCCATCTCCAGGCAGAATTACATTATCATTGATATAGCAGGGGTTTTCATCCGGGGTGAAGGGCCACGCTTGCTGTTCTGGTTTTTGTGCTCTGGCCTGTCCACAGAGCTCGGCTTGCACAGGTAGAACTATAGCAGAAGTTTTGGAAAGAAGATGGCTCCTCTCTGCTGCTCGAGAGTTGTGCCTATCTGGAGCAGTAGTGGTGGGGATTAGTTCAGAGGATGGGAGGGTCACCTCGGAAAGTGTCGCTTTTGGTTTTGTTTCTGTGAGAGGATGCCAGTAATACAGATTTTTTCCTTCATTTCTGTTTGCTGATTCAGGGAAGTACACCACCACAAATGGATATTTTTTTCATTTTATTTTATTTTTCTTGCCCAGTCTTCTTCCAGAGTACAAGAGATTTAAACTAATTAAAGAAACCCTCAAAAAACAACTCCAGGATAAATAAAGAAAAAAAAAAATTAAAAAACATACTTGGAGCCCATCACTAACAATAAGAAATACAGACCCCATACAAAACAGCCTCCTAGTTTATATTTCAGAACATTTTCTCTTCCTATATTTTAAATGTTAGAATACAAGACTGGCGAGAAGAGATTACAGCTTTTGAACAACTGGGTGAATGAGTTCTGTATTACATTAGTGAATTTTACATCATTTAGTGAAATGCTGTGATAAACCCACATTATTAAATATTATGCTACGTAAATGCAATGAAAAACTATTCATGTGATTAGCATTTTCTTATTGCATACCAAGTACTATTTTATTTTATTGAAAAACCTCTTCTATTACAGAACAATTTTCATTTCATAAGAATACATCCATCAGAAGAAAAATGCTATAAAGGTTAGATATGACTAAATGGCTTGAAATTTAGAAGCTCGTTATGTACAGAAGAAAGGACAGTGGGAGATAAAGACAGGAAAGGGCAAAGGATTTGTATACACAAAGGCCTAAACAAAGTCATTCTAGAATGCCGGTCAGAATGTGCAATACTTAAAAGTCAGCACACTTGCATTTCTCCTCCTAGCCTTTTTAAATTTGATGAATTAAGAAGATTTCTTGAAATGATTCCATGAATAAAATGCTTCCTTTATTTTTTCTCAATTAATTCTGTGGAGCTGTGGTTATTAAAATACTTTATATGAGGTTGTTTTAATGCTTTTAGGTGCATCACCAGACTGTTAATGCTGTGTTACATCAGCAGTTAATCCCATATTGAAAGCACGGGCATTAAAGGTTTCTGGGGGGAAAAAAAAAGAAAAACCATAACCAAGTGCCATTTTTGAAATTGATGAATGAATGTGCCAGTCAGCTTCTGACAATTTCCTACCAGGGGAGCCCTGCTTGGTTCAGCAAAAATACGCACATCAACTTCTTCGGATGTGCTTAGAGAGCTAACAGACTGAGTCTTCTAGAAATTCTAGACTCAAACAGAAGGTAAGGAAAATACTGGAATCAAATGCAAATGTAATTACAATTGAGGGTTTTTTTTTCTGAGTAGATGAAGAATGAGGATGGATTTTCCTGTTGCACAAATTCTGCATCTGCTAAGACAATGCAGCAGATAGTCAGGGTAGTAAATTCTCATGCACACAGAGAGAAATTGTAGTATAGGACATCTGAGTGGTTAGTATTACCAGAGACTAAGTACGATTCCTTGTCTTTTCCTCTCCTACCTCCCATACTGCAAGGGCTTGGAAAATACCACAGTATTTGGGGGAAGGGTGTATGCATCACAGAAGTTGCTGTGCTTGCAACTGCTGACAGTGGCACCAGTGGCATCTTTGGGCTGCCTCTGCTTTGTTTCATGCTTCTCACTGGCTATGTGCTTCTGTTCAGCCAAGGTACATCAGTAGGCTGTGTGCCTTTTGTTAATGGAGCCACTGGCATAATCAGCTCTAGAAAAATCCACTAGCTCAAACAGTGTCCTATGTTTATAATTATAGGTGTGTATATATATCTTTATCTTTTTCTATGAGTAAAAGTAGACCAGGATGGAGTGTGCAAAACCAAATTAAACCAAAGTAGATTAAGAGGAATCATAAATGGGGATACTGCTCTTTATTTTTTAATGGGAATTTCTCTTCCTTCTAATTCAGTTTTCTGAAAGAAGAGGTGGAACAGCTACTAGGCTGAATGGTGCTCATTTTAACCCTGGAAAATGACAGCTCCAGTGCAGTGGTCCTAGCTGTACACTGGGGCGGCCATTCGTTATTAGGATATTGGAGTAATCTCCAGTAGGAAGGAATTTGGAAAGACTGCAATCTGTCTGCCTGTCTGTTTTAATTTTTAAATAACATTATTTTGTGTAAGCTGCATGAAATCATTGCATACATGGTAAGCTGCTTACTAAAAAATCCTTATAAAAAAATAGATGCTGTGAATTTGCAGTAGGCATGCAAAAATATTCACATTTTTCACTAATTTAAACTCATTTGATAAAAATAATTTGCTTACCAACTGAGAGACTGTAGAGGGCAAGTTTCAGTGACACTGATGACTTTTAAAGCCTTAAGACCATTTTATAAATTATAAATTAAATTATAAAAATATTGTTCCTGGCTATTTGGGGTCTTATCTTTACCCAGGGGTAATGCACCCCTTGAATTGACTCATGCTCCTAAACCAGGAACAGCAAAAATGTGGTACATAACTTAACACACCCTGCTCTCCCTCCCATCCCCGCTAAGGAACAAATACACTAGAAATGCCAGGTAGACTGTATTGCTTTTCTGTCCCGTGTCCTTATAGGAAAGAATGTCCAAGCAGGATAATGTTCCTGGTTTGCATGCATAGACAGCATGGCTTTACTGTTTTTCTTTCTGATCTTGTCTCAAGTGACACATTGCAGCAATGATAAGTTGAGAAATATTACTTCACTCTTTATAAAGATTGCATTTATTGCAAAGCTGCTTCCGAAAAAGTGTTATGTATATGTAGTACCACTGGTACAAAAGTTAATACAGAGAACTGTTTGT
>NW_009226592.1:25501-34813 GCF_000690835.1 Fulmarus glacialis | reverse complement strand
GGGGCGCGGAGGGGGAGAGAAGGTAGTCAAAGATCAGTTTCTAGAACTATGAGCGTTGTCTCTGACCACAGAGGTCACCGCGCTATCAGTTTTCTTTCTTCATCATCTCTCAGTCAGGTCTGTATTCACCTTTACAAGAAGAGTGAGTTGTGTAAATCACATTGTAAGATAAGTCTGAAACCTGGAAGCCTTTTAATTTAATGACAGCCTCTTTTTTCCTTTAGGTGACAAGGTGAAAGGGCAGTCCAATAATTTACTTTCCTTTACTTTCCTTCCTGTTAACTGAAAGATCATTATTTAGGAATCAAGTGGTTGACCCACACAACAAAGCTTATTAATAATCTCTTTGTGAACAGGACTGTATAATACAGTAATAGTTAAAACATTTTTGCTATATATCAGAAATTCATTTGATATTAATTATGTGATTCCAAGGTCATCGTAAAATCTTTTGTCTGTGTATAATTAGTATTTTTGTCTACCGCTAGGGACAAGAAAAAAGATACAGCAAAGCAAGACTTCTACAGCTTGATTTGTATTCATTCCTACCAGCTCTAGCCCTGTCTGTCTTTGATTTTAGTGGAGTTACTCTTGATGAATAATACTGTATATTATACATTGCAAAGCACCTGTGAACAAATTTGTGGCCATTCTAATCCAACACTGCAAACATCTGGACTAGAGGCTCAGACTTGCAAACTCTTAAGCAGAAACATAACTTTTCATGTGAATCACCATATTGATATTTGTGAGCCAATTTAGATGAAACATTACAAGCCTTTTGCAACACTTAAGATCATAATACAAGTGCTATTGGAAAGGACCTTTTTGTTATGCCAGAAGCCTCCAGATATTTCCTCAATGAGGATCACTTGTTGAATATTCTTGGGGGAGGTGGGGCACTGTGATCTAAGTTAGCCTTGCTCTGTGAAGGTACAGGGAGTCTTGGTCTTCCCAGTTACATGGATCTGTGGGATTTTTTTTAGGATGGTGGTATCTTTTCGGTGCCTCTACATCCAGCTTTTTGCTTGCATTAAGTTTGCACTTTCAAAGTGCGTTACCCCACTGCCCCCACTTACTATCCCTCAGTTTGCATTGTGGGTTGGTTGCAAAGCACATGAAATGGATTCCTTTCAGATGAAGCTTACTTAGCTGGTGGGATCCAGGAGTGCCCCACATGCGCTTCAGTCCCTGCAGGAAGTTCAGTCCATGGGGCCACTCTAGAGCGGGTCTGAAGTAAAAGCCCTGAGGTACAGTTAATATGGATGAATGTCAGATCTTCAGCACTCTTTCTGTCTACAGATCAACTCCTGCTGGGCTGCAGCACTTCCTAATAGCTTTCATTTGTTTTCTTTTCTGCAGAAGAGTAATAAGCTAGTAAGAAAGAGAGATTTGAAGTTTTTTCCTTTAGAAGATCATGGTAGGAGACTTCATGACAAGTTCAGGCTTAGCTTGAAAGCTTTTACACCAGTGGAATTATAATCTTAGACTGAATTTTCCTGAACTGATTTTGTTATAACTCAGGACCTTAGCAATGTGGAAAGGATTACACCTTAATTTTGAGTAACCATTACGTGAACAGACCTTACAAAGAAACATTGAATTCAGTGGTATTGCTTGCATGAGGAGGGATTCTTCCAATCAAAATCTTATTTGTTGATTATTTTGTGTCCTCAGTTTTAGATTCTTGGGATACTTAGGGAGCAACCTGATGCAAACTCCCCAGAGGGTTACTTTGAATTTGAATATAGTACTGTTGATTTCAGTTGGCTTTGGATCAGGGGTCTTGTCAGGATTAGCAGCAGTGTCTTGTTTAAAAAGGAAGTGAACAAAACAAGAAATACAGATTTCTAGAAAAGTAAGATTTTTTTATGCCTTTTTGGCAATTCCTGTGTTCTAGGGATTTAACTGAAAGACCTCCCTTTCTTTTTCTTCCTTGTTCCCTTTTCTGTTTGTTTTGTGATCATGAGAGCATTTTATTCATTCTGTCCCTTTGTAGAAATCATGAAGACCTTGGGCCATGTGATGATGGTCCATTTGATGTTTCCTTGCCACATGAACATGGCTTCTGCAGCTCACCCGTTTTTTTTATTGACAGTGCACTTGACTCAGCTTATGTCGCTTCAAGAGATCTGCCCTTACCCAAAATTTAAAATTTGCATTTAAAGTAAAACTTTCATATAACCTACTGTGCTACATCTGATTATAATATATATTCTGAAGGGGGACATGAATAGCAAAGATTATCCAGGGAATTAATTGGAACAGCTGACTGCTCTGTATTTAGCATTATCATCTGATATTTGCAAGTAGTGTTGGATTAAAAACAACACAGCAAACAAACTCCTCTGCTTCGTCGCCTCAAAAAGCTGCAGAAACCCAAATTACATTTGTTATTTGATGAAAGACCATTATCAGCCAAAATGGATCCATTTATCTTGGAAAAACAGTATTTTGATCCCTCTTTGATGGAAAATGTATTAAAGATTTTGAAAAGCAGAGTCTTTTTTTCTTGCCTGCATATATGTTTGTCAGTGCCATATCTACGGCAGAACAGAACACAGTGAATGATACGCTGTTGCAATTGTAAAAATGTTTGTTACAAATTTTACTGTAGTATGTTTGTTACGCCAATAAAGCTATTACAGAATAGAGCATATAAACCAGGTGCTGATATAGAATTCAACAATGGCTGTTAGATTAAAATATAATCCATAAGTCCTAAAATACATAATAGATTTTTTTTTTTTTTTTTTTTTTTGCTTTGGAAGATTCACTGGTTTGGCACCGAAGACTTTAGACTTGATAGATATGGAGGAACAAAATGTGCAGACAGGTGTGCACTTGCTTCATTGAAATTTAAATTAGTTTTGAATTCTCAAGAACGAAATCAGCTCTTTCCATCAGGAGTCTTGTGGAATTTCACACAGAAATGCAGTTACAATTGCCTGTGGTTATGTGTGTGTTTGTTTTGTGTTGTGAAAGAATTGAAATCAAATCTTAACGCAGTCAGAAGGTTTGCTATAATGTATATTTAATTGAGATCAGGGAGGCCAATTTTCTCTTTATGTATTTGGAGGCATATTTTATGGTTAATTTTTTTCGTAAGTGTACAAAAATTCCAAGCGTTGCCTCCTGATCCCCACACAAAATCATTGATGAGATGGTGCACAGGGAGCTCCTTAGAGGTCAGGAGGAAATCAGTCTGCTTTGTCTGTGGGTAGAGTTTTTGAGTGGCCGGTATTTCATGTTCAAGGCCATTGAAGCCTCCAGGGGCACAGTTTCTTCCCAGCCTCTCTGTCAAGGATGTCTAATTCTGGGCATCCATTCGGCCACATACTGTTATTTTTCATTTCAAAGAGCATTTCCAACCATCCTTTCTTGCTGTGTTTCACACATTTCTGTAACCTGTACTTGAAATGGAGGATTTTGGCTGTAGTTTTTAGACTTTAGTTCTGAGAGAGTAAGACACAAACTTCCATTAGCTTTAAAGGCTTGTGGTCCCTAAGACATATTTTTAAAGACTTAAATTCCACCTAGTTTCTGGATGCTAGTATGTTCTGTAGTAGAAAAGGCAGATGCAAATGGGAGACTTGAGGCCGTGACTACTTTTCAATAAAATATTGTTTTTATTGTGCAACTTACTTCACCTGCCATGTTAAACAGAATGGCAGTAGTGAATAGTAGAGTGCGTTTTAAATGGATTAAGAATTGGCTGATTGACAGATCTTAAAATGTGGTTATCAGTGAGAAGTTATAATGTCATGAGGATGGTTTGAATGAGGTTCCCCATGGGTGACTTGTGGATCCCACGCCACCTGTTATGTTCATTAGTCAACTCAAAGTAAATCACTGCTGCTAAAATTTGCTGTAAATGATGCTAAGATCCTCACGTGAGTAAAAATAATCTGTACATCTGTCTGTGTCATATACAGCAACAATATGGACCTATGTGCACTCAAGATGATTTTATATTTCTTTTAAGACAGTAAAATAAAAAAAACCCAAACAAGCCAATACCTGTACTTCTAGGAAATAAATGATTGTGGTACAGTCATACTGCTGTTGTGATACAGTTGTATTTTAGAAAGCGGTGACCCTGATAAAGGTTTAGCTGTCATGATAAGCAAGGACATGTGAATTCCCAGTGTGATGTTCTGGCAAAAAAGAGCTGGGGGAAGTAGTACCATCACACGGCTCCTGCAACTGTTGAGGCAGGAGTAGAAGCAGAGGGATGACTTTTAGCTCAGGATGTGGAATTGGCAGGATCAGTACAGGAATACTGTTTCCAGTTGAGAGGTCCCTGGTTTTGAAAGCATATTGCAAAATTTTAGATGATGAAGGGAGAAGCCACACACAGATTTGAAAGACTTGAGAAAATGCCTTTGGGTAGTTACAGATGCAGAGGAAGCTGTGTTTGCATTGGACAGCTTTTAGTTAAAAAACGTAAATAAACCTTTGCTTCAGTCTCTCCTCCAAGGAATCTCACATTCCCAGATGAAAGTCTGCAGAACTGTGTCCCTATTAGTCCCACTCACTTACCTAATGAATCATCATTTATTTTATATAATTTCAGTAAAGAAGGAGGAATGTGCTTTCTAAACAAAAATAATCTAAAACCTGATGCATTGGGAGCATTTTCGAGGGGAGATAGATGATGGAATGTAATACCTTTTAGGAGAAGATGGATTAAAAAAGCATTTTCCATATCCTGCCTGAATATTACTCAGTTACTAGATAAGAAGTCTTTCTACCAAACTGACTGTGAACAGAAGCTCCTGCTACTCAATTTGGAAGGATCCCAGTCCAGTTTCTGTCTGTTTTCAAATGCCTGGATTGAGACCCACAGAGGACTTCAGCTTGGACAGCTAATTTATCTGGATCTGAACTGGGGCTTGAATGCAGGTAGGCATCAGGATGCTCAACTCTGGTTGTGTAATGAATGCACAGAAGCAGAAGTTAAAACACCTGGAGAAAGGTGACATTAAAAAGTAAAGTTCTTTGCCGTTTAGGAGCCCCTGTGTTTAGGCAGTAATTGGGGGCTTTCAGGATCACAATTTTAGCTTCAGGCCCTCAGGAATTGACCACATTTATTTGGAAGACTGAAGGCTCAGTGTTTCATTCTGATGGCCCAAAAGAAGTTGATTATACCCTCCTTATTATTCATCTATATCCACCACCAAGTGGAGACTTTTTTATTGCATTATTGTGTCACACTTTGACAACTAAATAATTCTGAACACTATTCTCCCAGAGAAGTAGGAAAGAAAGTGTCTCAGAATGATTGGCACCTCTCTATCTACTAACTGGAGAGGACGTTAAAATGATGGATGACTTTTCCTCAAGCTACGGAAAGTGGAATGTTCATTCAGGGAATGTGGCTGGTAGCTCAATGTGGTGAAAGGCCAGGGTCTTTGATGTGCTTTACAGCTAGTTAAGCTGTTCAGGAGCATAGCCTAGCCTATGTATCTGCTGCGGACTTTGTGTTCTTTAAAAAAAAAAAAAAAAAAAAGCAAGCACATGTGCATTGTGTTGTCCTTATTATTGTATTATTATAATTCACATACTGATTGTTTCTTCAAATTCACTAAAGAAATCGTACTTAACACAAGATGTTAAGTGCGTAAGTTAAGTGTCAAGGTGCATTTTGCAGTCGTCAGAGTACATTCCATTCATTTTACATGTTTACTGTGCCCACACTTCGCAAGGCTCATGCAGTAAATGTATCTTCTCTAAAGAGCCCACCTGAATGAATGAAGGAAAATGAGGAGGAGAAACTTGTAACCTTATATTCATGTTCTTCGTATCTGTGAACATCTTTCTTAAGTCAAGGAACAATTGAATTATTTTTACTTCCTCTGAAACCTGGCCACTCTTAGCAGTGCTCACAGAAAATTGCAACTTGTTTTTTTGTTACTGAAAGATCTGGGTGGTTGACTTGCTGTCAGACTTGCTTTTATCCTATTACATGTTCTCAGGGAGTTGAAGGTACAGTTTGACATTTAGGGATAAAAAACCTAAAACTTCACTCTCAAATGTTTCTCTCTGTCTTTCATGTTCCCAGAATGACTTTTTTTTCCTTGTTGTCTTAAATCATACCAGCCATCTAGAGTGTATTTCTGTTTAGGCCCAATCTCTGTATAATTGTATTGCAGTGATAGTAAGCAGCCAGTCTAAAAGTGGCTCTGGACACCAGTCAAACCACAGAAAAAAGTGTGGTCACTTGTCAGTGAACACACTGGAACTCTTATGGCTGCTTGGCTGAAGGATCATGTCATGGCTTCTAATGCTGCTGGGGGAAAGCACCTTATCATCTTGCACGTTCACAGACATTGTGTTGTTCCTCATGGGTCTCTTGGTTTTGTCAATTAACCTTGAGATGTAGTGCACTGTTTGAGAGCTGGAAACACAGCATGGATTAGTGATACTCTGTTGAAGACTGTACGTTTCTAAAGAAGTTAGAAAAAAACCCCAAACGCTTCCATCTGCAGTAGACTCTGGTGTTGTACTGGCATGTGAAAATCTTTCTTTAGACTAACCTTAGTGCTGGACTTTAGAGATGAGAGTGGACATCTTAGCAGAGATCAAGAATTCCCACAGTTGGTATAGTAAGTTATTCAAAATTGGAATTCAGTTCTAATATTAGTCTTCAATGTATGGAGACCAGGCTGAAATCTGATTATTGGAAACTTCACAGAGGAGGGAGAAGTTTGCAACCGTGTTGCACACTGAAGAGACAGGTCTATATAGGCTTGCCTCTTGGAAGGAAATAACAATTGTCAAAGACAAGAAGTACCTATGACTAAGCTGAGACATAAACATGAGAATTTAGCACCACTGCTTAGAAAATGTTGTGCTCTAAAGAGTGAAATTCACTTTTAGGGGCATTAGGCAGCCAACAAAAGCACTGCTTAAACTATATTTAAAAGATGCTTGTAAATTCTATGTAACATTTCAGCCAGCACCTAGCACATAGGTAAACATCACCTGTGTTTCAAAGGAAAGTACTGGCAATTTTTCACCAGGTTCTTTTTTTAAAGTACATCTTGTAGTTATAATTGATTGATTAAACCCACTCAAACTGCAAGATTTATTCTGGCGTGGTTACTGTTTGTATCTTTAAAACAAAAAGCCTATAAATAAAAGACATATCCAGAGCTAATGTAAATTTGCATAGTGTCAATTAAGTTAATGGTAGCATTATAGTGAATTGTATCACTGATCTAATTCTGTAATTTATTTTTATCTTTGTACCTTTATTTTTAAGTTGGCAGAGAGAGGGATTTTTTTTTAACTATGATTTGAAAAGTTCTTAAATGTCAGTGGAACTAGTAACATCAGATCATCATCTTAGACTATCATAGACATTTAAATATGACAAAATCTAGAGCTCTAAACATGCCAGTTACAGAAATGTATGGAAACAAAGACGTTTACATTTACTTTTTTAAAAATCCAAAGTCAAATCAATAACTATATTGAACTTCAACTTGAATCAGTCTTTGTTGATTAACTGAAATTGCCATAGCATTGAAACCAGTTCCAAATGCTGAAAACTCTGTTTCGTTCTTCTGTTTGTTGCTGTTATAAGTCTGTTTCAATGGCTTCTGTCAGAATTGAAGAATATCACCACTAGTGATGATAAAGTAGATTTCACTGCCAGTGGGAGACTAAGTGATTAATATTTAGTAGTGAAGCATGCTCTGATAACTCATGCTTTTTCCCTTTTCAAGCTTGGAATACATCATTTGGGGGGGAACTGAAATAGGATGAGGCATAAAATCGTAGGAGAGATACATACTGGGAAGAAGGGAATTTGCTATACTTTTTTTTGAGCCTCTCGAGCTGATACGGTAAATTATTCATTATTCATAACAATTCTGCAAACAAAGCTGACAGCAATAAAATATGTGATTAATAGGCTGTTCTTTAAGAAGATTACCAATACGAATATATAGATAATGCCTAGGTAGTATTCCCATCTGCATATATATATTAAGTGTTATTGAAAATTACTTTTTTCTTTGTTTCTGCTTCGATTGCATTTCAAATAATAAAACTTAGCCCTTAGCTTGAGCTTCCACCTCAAGTTTTCCTATTTCTATGTATGCACTTGATCACTGCAATACTAATATTATTGCTTGATACTGAGCTTTGTGTAATTGATCTCATTGATCTTATTCCTATTGATCAGAGTGAACAGGATTTCAATTGTGTTCAGAATAGTTGTATTCCCTCCCAATTTGGGATTTCATGCACATTTGAGTGACATAATAGCTGTATTATGCAAGCATGCTGTAGTTCTGCAAGCATTATCATGGATGGATCATAATGGGTTTGCATCTTAGATTTGTGACATAAAACTAGTAGGGAGAAACATAACAAGAGTAGTCATTCTGAGCAACTGCTGAGCATTCTGGAAACAAATAGCAAGAAACATCACAGTTCCTTATTCTTCCATGTTACATCACTGGTATAAATCACTGCAGTGATTGGGATAATCGTTGGTATGCACGATGGCCTAAACCTACCCCCATTATAACACCTGAGATTTCAAGTCTCCCACTGTTTTTTGGAAGATAAAGATAATTCTGCAGATAACTCAGAAAAGGTATTCTTCCCTGCTTGTTCTGGTAGCTGAACCTGCACAGGATAATTATACTTAAGAATCCATGCGTCAAACTATGTTGCCTTTTTAATGTCCTAAAATTGTCTGTTTTAATAGCTATAAGCTTGTAACTGATTTTTTACAGCTCTGTCACAGCTCGTATGCTGTAGGATACAACAGTACTATATTATCTTATATAGGAAGATCTTTTTCAGGATGAAAGTAAAAACCTGATAAATAATAATCTTTGTGAAATAATTGCCTTCCCCATAGCAAGTCAGAAAGTGACATATATAAAGTCATTTTTTGAGAAGGAGAGCATCAGTGCTTGCAAACTTTATCCTTGCAAAGGATAAGAAGTAAACATATATATAGGAGACCATTCTTAACACAAAGGTTATTTCAAATCTTTCTGTGCTCTTCCTCATTATAGTGGGACAGTCTTTGGAAATACTAAGTGTTCAGTTCTCACTATCTGTCTACTTAAAAAAAATTTCCAACATTTGTGATGATTCTGTGTCTAATATATAGATACTAACTTTACTTTTCCATGTTCATGGCCATTTTCATATATTATAGCTGAAGCTATGTCTGAAAAGCTTGGTCATTATTCATTCTTCTTTGATCATACACAAAAAAAGGTGATGATCACTTCTGGTAGTGGAATTAAGTGATGTACTTTCAGACAGCACAGCCTGGAAGTC